>NW_028276592.1:0-92661 GCF_052056855.1 Sturnus vulgaris
TTGCGAAGCTCCGTGTACTGCGAGCGCTGCTACTCGCAGCTGAGAAGGACCGTGGAGCTAGCGGCGAATTCGGAGAGCTCTTCGCTGCACTGCGCCGCTCGCAAGCGGCTTCGTTCTTCGCCTTCTGCCGTCCGGCGAGAGCTGAACTCCGGCGGTCAGTTGCAGCTCTGCCCAACAGCGTGTTCTCAGTTCTGCGGGCAAGCACGCCCTCTTGCCTTGGCCCCGGAGCAAAGTCCCGAGCGAGCACTCGACTCAGTGCAATGCACCCGGAAGGACGCTCTCGCTCGTCTTTCAAGGAGCGATTCCTAACAGCACAAGCAGCAGAGGCACAAACTGCATGACGAGAAGGGACAACGTAGAACACGTCTCTGTCCTGGCACATTTTCGTGTGCGAAACTTCCCTCCGGGTCTTCGGGCCTTGCGAAGCTCCGTGTACTGCGAGCGCTGCTACTCGCAGCTGAGAAGGACCGTGGAGCTAGCGGCGAATTCGGAGAGCTCTTCGCTGCACTGCGCCGCTCGCAAGCGGCTTCGTTCTTCGCCTTCTGCCGTCCGGCGAGAGCTGAACTCCGGCGGTCAGTTGCAGCTCTGCCCAACAGCGTGTTCTCAGTTCTGCGGGCAAGCACGCCCTCTTGCCTTGGCCCCGGGAGCAAAGTCCCGAGCGAGCACTCGACTCAGTGCAATGCACCCGGAAGGACGCTCTCGCTCGTCTTTCAAGGAGCGATTCCTAACAGCAGAAGCAGCAGAGGCACAAACTGCATGACGAGAAGGGACAACGTAGAACACGTCTCTGTCCTGGCACATTTTCGTGTGCGATACTTCCCTCCGGGTCTTCGGGCCTTGCGAAGCTCCGTGTACTGCGAGCGCTGCTACTCGCAGCTCAGAAGGACCGTGGAGCTAGCGGCGAATTCGGAGAGCTCTTCGCTGCACTGCGCCGCTCGCAAGCGGCTTCGTTCTTCGCCTTCTGCCGTCCGGCGAGAGC
The DNA here is from genome assembly GCF_052056855.1 of Sturnus vulgaris. Taxonomy (NCBI): domain Eukaryota; kingdom Metazoa; phylum Chordata; class Aves; order Passeriformes; family Sturnidae; genus Sturnus; species Sturnus vulgaris. Next base: position 980 of record NW_028276592.1, read on the forward strand.
TGAACTCCGGCGGTCAGTTGCAGCTCTGCCCAACAGCGTGTTCTCAGTTCTGCGGGCAAGCACGCCCTCTTGCCTTGGCCCCGGGAGCAAAGTCCCGAGCGAGCACTCGACTCAGTGCAATGCACCCGGAAGGACGCTCTCGCTCGTCTTTCAAGGAGCGATTCCTAACAGCACAAGCAGCAGAGGCACAAACTGCATGACGAGAAGGGACAACGTAGAACACGTCTCTGTCCTGGCACATTTTCGTGTGCGATACTTCCCTCCGGGTCTTCGGGCCTTGCGAAGCTCCGTGTACTGCGAGCGCTGCTACTCGCAGCTGAGAAGGACCGTGGAGCTAGCGGCGAATTCGGAGAGCTCTTCGCTGCACTGCGCCGCTCGCAAGCGGCTTCGTTCTTCGCCTTCTGCCGTCCGGCGACAGCTGAACTCCGGCGGTCAGTTGCAGCTCTGCCCAACAGCGTGTTCTCAGTTCTGCGGGCAAGCACGCCCTCTTGCCTTGGCCCCGGGAGCAAAGTCCCGAGCGAGCACTCGACTCAGTGCAATGCACCCGGAAGGACGCTCTCGCTCGTCTTTCAAGGAGCGATTCCTAACAGCACAAGCAGCAGAGGCACAAACTGCATGACGAGAAGGGACAACGTAGAACACGTCTCTGTCCTGGCACATTTTCGTGTGCGATACTTCCCTCCGGGTCTTCGGGCCTTGCGAAGCTCCGTGTACTGCGAGCGCTGCTACTCGCAGCTGAGAAGGACCGTGGAGCTAGCGGCGAATTCGGAGAGCTCTTCGCTGCACTGCGCCGCTCGCAAGCGGCTTCGTTCTTCGCCTTCTGCCGTCCGGCGAGAGCTGAACTCCGGCGGTCAGTTGCAGCTCTGCCCAACAGCGTGTTCTCAGTTCTGCGGGCAAGCACGCCCTCTTGCCTTGGCCCCGAGAGCAAAGTCCCGAGCGAGCACTCGACTCAGTGCAATGCACCCGGAAGGACGCTCTCGCTCGTCTTTCAAGGAGCGATTCCTAACAGCAGAAGCAGCAGAGGCACAAACTGCATGACGAGAAGGGACAACGTAGAACACGTCTCTGTCCTGGCACATTTTCGTGTGCGAAACTTCCCTCCGGGTCTTCGGGCCTTGCGAAGCTCCGTGTACTGCGAGCGCTGCTACTCGCAGCTGAGAAGGACCGTGGAGCTAGCGGCGAATTCGGAGAGCTCTTCGCTGCACTGCGCCGCTCGCAAGCGGCTTCGTTCTTCGCCTTCTGCCGTCCGGCGAGAGCTGAACTCCGGCGGTCAGTTGCAGCTCTGCCCAACAGCGTGTTCTCAGTTCTGCGGGCAAGCACGCCCTCTTGCCTTGGCCCCGGGAGCAAAGTCCCGAGCGAGCACTCGACTCAGTGCAATGCACCCGGAAGGACGCTCTCGCTCGTCTTTCAAGGAGCGATTCCTAACAGCACAAGCAGCAGAGGCACAAACTGCATGACGAGAAGGGACAACGTAGAACACGTCTCTGTCCTGGCACATTTTCGTGTGCGATACTTCCCTCCGGGTCTTCGGGCCTTGCGAAGCTCCGTGTACTGCGAGCGCTGCTACTCGCAGCTGAGAAGGACCGTGGAGCTAGCGGCGAATTCGGAGAGCTCTTCGCTGCACTGCGCCGCTCGCAAGCGGCTTCGTTCTTCGCCTTCTGCCGTCCGGCGACAGCTGAACTCCGGCGGTCAGTTGCAGCTCTGCCCAACAGCGTGTTCTCAGTTCTGCGGGCAAGCACGCCCTCTTGCCTTGGCCCCGGGAGCAAAGTCCCGAGCGAGCACTCGACTCAGTGCAATGCACCCGGAAGGACGCTCTCGCTCGTCTTTCAAGGAGCGATTCCTAACAGCACAAGCAGCAGAGGCACAAACTGCATGACGAGAAGGGACAACGTAGAACACGTCTCTGTCCTGGCACATTTTCGTGTGCGATACTTCCCTCCGGGTCTTCGGGCCTTGCGAAGCTCCGTGTACTGCGAGCGCTGCTACTCGCAGCTGAGAAGGACCGTGGAGCTAGCGGCGAATTCGGAGAGCTCTTCGCTGCACTGCGCCGCTCGCAAGCGGCTTCGTTCTTCGCCTTCTGCCGTCCGGCGACAGCTGAACTCCGGCGGTCAGTTGCAGCTCTGCCCAACAGCGTGTTCTCAGTTCTGCGGGCAAGCACGCCCTCTTGCCTTGCCCCGGAGCAAAGTCCCGAGCGAGCACTCGACTCAGTGCAATGCACCCGGAAGGACGCTCTCGCTCGTCTTTCAAGGAGCGATTCCTAACAGCACAAGCAGCAGAGGCACAAACTGCATGACGAGAAGGGACAACGTAGAACACGTCTCTGTCCTGGCACATTTTCGTGTGCGATACTTCCCTCCGGGTCTTCGGGCCTTGCGAAGCTCCGTGTACTGCGAGCGCTGCTACTCGCAGCTGAGAAGGACCGTGGAGCTAGCGGCGAATTCGGAGAGCTCTTCGCTGCACTGCGCCGCTCGCAAGCGGCTTCGTTCTTCGCCTTCTGCCGTCCGGCGAGAGCTGAACTCCGGCGGTCAGTTGCAGCTCTGCCCAACAGCGTGTTCTCAGTTCTGCGGGCAAGCACGCCCTCTTGCCTTGGCCCCGAGAGCAAAGTCCCGAGCGAGCACTCGACTCAGTGCAATGCACCCGGAAGGACGCTCTCGCTCGTCTTTCAAGGAGCGATTCCTAACAGCACAAGCAGCAGAGGCACAAACTGCATGACGAGAAGGGACAACGTAGAACACGTCTCTGTCCTGGCACATTTTCGTGTGCGATACTTCCCTCCGGGTCTTCGGGCCTTGCGAAGCTCCGTGTACTGCGAGCGCTGCTACTCGCAGCTGAGAAGGACCGTGGAGCTAGCGGCGAATTCGGAGAGCTCTTCGCTGCACTGCGCCGCTCGCAAGCGGCTTCGTTCTTCGCCTTCTGCCGTCCGGCGACAGCTGAACTCCGGCGGTCAGTTGCAGCTCTGCCCAACAGCGTGTTCTCAGTTCTGCGGGCAAGCACGCCCTCTTGCCTTGGCCCCGGGAGCAAAGTCCCGAGCGAGCACTCGACTCAGTGCAATGCACCCGGAAGGACGCTCTCGCTCGTCTTTCAAGGAGCGATTCCTAACAGCACAAGCAGCAGAGGCACAAACTGCATGACGAGAAGGGACAACGTAGAACACGTCTCTGTCCTGGCACATTTCGTGTGCGATACTTCCCTCCGGGTCTTCGGGCCTTGCGAAGCTCCGTGTACTGCGAGCGCTGCTACTCGCAGCTCAGAAGGACCGTGGAGCTAGCGGCGAATTCGGAGAGCTCTTCGCTGCACTGCGCCGCTCGCAAGCGGCTTCGTTCTTCGCCTTCTGCCGTCCGGCGACAGCTGAACTCCGGCGGTCAGTTGCAGCTCTGCCCAACAGCGTGTTCTCAGTTCTGCGGGCAAGCACGCCCTCTTGCCTTGGCCCCGAGAGCAAAGTCCCGAGCGAGCACTCGACTCAGTGCAATGCACCCGGAAGGACGCTCTCGCTCGTCTTTCAAGGAGCGATTCCTAACAGCACAAGCAGCAGAGGCACAAACTGCATGACGAGAAGGGACAACGTAGAACACGTCTCTGTCCTGGCACATTTCCGTGTGCCATACTTCCCTCCGGGTCTTCGGGCCTTGCGAAGCTCCGTGTACTGCGAGCGCTGCTACTCGCAGCTCAGAAGGACCGTGGAGCTAGCGGCGAATTCGGAGAGCTCTTCGCTGCACTGCGCCGCTCGCAAGCGGCTTCGTTCTTCGCCTTCTGCCGTCCGGCGACAGCTGAACTCCGGCGGTCAGTTGCAGCTCTGCCCAACAGCGTGTTCTCAGTTCTGCGGGCAAGCACGCCCTCTTGCCTTGGCCCCGAGAGCAAAGTCCCGAGCGAGCACTCGACTCAGTGCAATGCACCCGGAAGGACGCTCTCGCTCGTCTTTCAAGGAGCGATTCCTAACAGCAGAAGCAGCAGAGGCACAAACTGCATGACGAGAAGGGACAACGTAGAACACGTCTCTGTCCTGGCACATTTCCGTGTGCGATACTTCCCTCCGGGTCTTCGGGCCTTGCGAAGCTCCGTGTACTGCGAGCGCTGCTACTCGCAGCTGAGAAGGACCGTGGAGCTAGCGGCGAATTCGGAGAGCTCTTCGCTGCACTGCGCCGCTCGCAAGCGGCTTCGTTCTTCGCCTTCTGCCGTCCGGCGACAGCTGAACTCCGGCGGTCAGTTGCAGCTCTGCCCAACAGCGTGTTCTCAGTTCTGCGGGCAAGCACGCCCTCTTGCCTTGGCCCCGAGAGCAAAGTCCCGAGCGAGCACTCGACTCAGTGCAATGCACCCGGAAGGACGCTCTCGCTCGTCTTTCAAGGAGCGATTCCTAACAGCACAAGCAGCAGAGGCACAAACTGCATGACGAGAAGGGACAACGTAGAACACGTCTCTGTCCTGGCACATTTCGTGTGCCATACTTCCCTCCGGGTCTTCGGGCCTTGCGAAGCTCCGTGTACTGCGAGCGCTGCTACTCGCAGCTGAGAAGGACCGTGGAGCTAGCGGCGAATTCGGAGAGCTCTTCGCTGCACTGCGCCGCTCGCAAGCGGCTTCGTTCTTCGCCTTCTGCCGTCCGGCGACAGCTGAACTCCGGCGGTCAGTTGCAGCTCTGCCCAACAGCGTGTTCTCAGTTCTGCGGGCAAGCACGCCCTCTTGCCTTGGCCCCGAGAGCAAAGTCCCGAGCGAGCACTCGACTCAGTGCAATGCACCCGGAAGGACGCTCTCGCTCGTCTTTCAAGGAGCGATTCCTAACAGCAGAAGCAGCAGAGGCACAAACTGCATGACGAGAGGGACAACGTAGAACACGTCTCTGTCCTGGCACATTTTCCGTGTGCGATACTTCCCTCCGGGTCTTCGGGCCTTGCGAAGCTCCGTGTACTGCGAGCGCTGCTACTCGCAGCTCAGAAGGACCGTGGAGCTAGCGGCGAATTCGGAGAGCTCTTCGCTGCACTGCGCCGCTCGCAAGCGGCTTCGTTCTTCGCCTTCTGCCGTCCGGCGACAGCTGAACTCCGGCGGTCAGTTGCAGCTCTGCCCAACAGCGTCAGTTCTGCGGGCAAGCACGCCCTCTTGCCTTGGCCCCGAGAGCAAAGTCCCGAGCGAGCACTCGACTCAGTGCAATGCACCCGGAAGGACGCTCTCGCTCGTCTTTCAAGGAGCGATTCCTAACAGCACAAGCAGCAGAGGCACAAACTGGCATGACGAGAAGGGACAACGTAGAACACGTCTCTGTCTTGCACATTTTCGTGTGCGATACTTCCCTCCGGGTCTTCGGGCTTGCGAAGCTCCGTGTACTGCGAGCGCTGCTACTCGCAGCTGAGAAGGACCGTGGAGCTAGCGGCGAATTCGGAGAGCTCTTCGCTGCACTGCGCCGCTCGCAAGCGGCTTCGTTCTTCGCCTTCTGCCGTCCGGCGAACAGCTGAACTCCGGCGGTCAGTTGCAGCTCTGCCCAACAGCGTGTTCTCAGTTCTGCGGGCAAGCACGCCCTCTTGCCTTGGCCCCGGAGCAAAGTCCCGAGCGAGCACTCGACTCAGTGCAATGCACCCGGAAGGACGCTCTCGCTCGTCTTTCAAGGAGCGATTCCTAACAGCACAAGCAGCAGAGGCACAAACTGCATGACGAGAAGGGACAACGTAGAACACGTCTCTGTCCTGGCACATTCCGTGTGCCATACTTCCCTCCGGGTCTTCGGGCCTTGCGAAGCTCCGTGTACTGCGAGCGCTGCTACTCGCAGCTCAGAAGGGACCGTGGAGCTAGCGGCGAATCGGAGAGCTCTTCGCTGCACTGCGCCGCTCGCAAGCGGCTTCGTTCTTCGCCTTCTGCCGTCCGGCGACAGCTGAACTCCGGCGGTCAGTTGCAGCTCTGCCCAACAGCGTGTTCTCAGTTCTGCGGGCAAGCACGCCCTCTTGCCTTGGCCCCGAGAGCAAAGTCCCGAGCGAGCACTCGACTCAGTGCAATGCACCCGGAGGACGCTCTCGCTCGTCTTTCAAGGAGCGATTCCTAACAGCACAAGCAGCAGAGGCACAAACTGCATGACGAGAAAGGGACAACGTAGAACACGTCTCTGTCCTGGCACATTCCGTGTGCCATACTTCCCTCCGGGTCTTCGGGCCTTGCGAAGCTCCGTGTACTGCGAGCGCTGCTACTCGCAGCTCAGAAGGACCGTGGAGCTAGCGGCGAATTCGGAGAGCTCTTCGCTGCACTGCGCCGCTCGCAAGCGGCTTCGTTCTTCGCCTTCTGCCGTCCGGCGACAGCTGAACTCCGGCGGTCAGTTGCAGCTCTGCCCAACAGCGTGTTCTCAGTTCCTGCGGGCAAGCACGCCCTCTTGCCTTGGCCCCGAGAGCAAAGTCCCGAGCGAGCACTCGACTCAGTGCAATGCACCCGGAAGGACGCTCTCGCTCGTCTTTTCAAGGAGCGATTCCTAACAGCACAAGCAGCAGAGGCACAAACTGCATGACGAGAAGGGACAACGTAGAACACGTCTCTGTCCTGGCACATTTTCGTGTGCGATACTTCCCTCCGGGTCTTCGGGCCTTGCGAAGCTCCGTGTACTGCGAGCGCTGCTACTCGCAGCTCAGAAGGACCGTGGAGCTAGCGGCGAATTCGGAGAGCTCTCGCTGCACTGCGCCGCTCGCAAGCGGCTTCGTTCTTCGCCTTCTGCCGTCCGGCGACAGCTGAACTCCGGCGGTCAGTTGCAGCTCTGCCCAACAGCGTGTTCTCAGTTTCTGCGGGCAAGCACGCCCTCTTGCCTTGGCCCCGAGAGCAAAGTCCCGAGCGAGCACTCGACTCAGTGCAATGCACCCGGAAGGACGCTCTCGCTCGTCTTTCAAGGAGCGATTCCTACAGCACAAGCAGCAGAGGCACAAACTGCATGACGAGAAGGGACAACGTAGAACACGTCTCTGTCCTGGCACATTTTCGTGTGCGATACTTCCCTCCGGGTCTTCGGGCCTTGCGAAGCTCCGTGTACTGCGAGCGCTGCTACTCGCAGCTGAGAAGGACCGTGGAGCTAGCGGCGAATTCGGAGAGCTCTTCGCTGCACTGCGCCGCTCGCAAGCGGCTTCGTTCTTCGCCTTCTGCCGTCCGGCGACAGCTGAACTCCGGCGGTCAGTTGCAGCTCTGCCCAACAGCGTGTTCTCAGTTCTGCGGGCAAGCACGCCCTCTTGCCTTGGCCCCGGGAGCAAAGTCCCGAGCGAGCACTCGACTCAGTGCAATGCACCCGGAAGGACGCTCTCGCTCGTCTTTCAAGGAGCGATTCCTAACAGCACAAGCAGCAGAGGCACAAACTGCATGACGAGAAGGGACAACGTAGAACACGTCTCTGTCCTGGCACATTTCCGTGTGCCATACTTCCCTCCGGGTCTTCGGGCCTTGCGAAGCTCCGTGTACTGCGAGCGCTGCTACTCGCAGCTCAGAATGGACCGTGGAGCTAGCGGCGAATTCGGAGAGCTCTTCGCTGCACTGCGCCGCTCGCAAGCGGCTTCGTTCTTCGCCTTCTGCCGTCCGGCGACAGCTGAACTCCGGCGGTCAGTTGCAGCTCTGCCCAACAGCGTGTTTCTCAGTTCTGCGGGCAAGCACGCCCTCTTGCCTTGGCCCCGAGAGCAAAGTCCCGAGCGAGCACTCGACTCAGTGCAATGCACCCGGAAGGACGCTCTCGCTCGTCTTTCAAGGAGCGATTCCTAACAGCACAAGCAGCAGAGGCACAAACTGCATGACGAGAAGGGACAACGTAGAACACGTCTCTGTCCTGGCACATTTCCGTGTGCCATACTTCCCTCCGGGTCTTCGGGCCTTGCGAAGCTCCGTGTACTGCGAGCGCTGCTACTCGCAGCTCAGAAGGACCGTGGAGCTAGCGGCGAATTCGGAGAGCTCTTCGCTGCACTGCGCCGCTCGCAAGCGGCTTCGTTCTTCGCCTTCTGCCGTCCGGCGACAGCTGAACTCCGGCGGTCAGTTGCAGCTCTGCCCAACAGCGTGTTCTCAGTTCTGCGGGGCAAGCACGCCCTCTTGCCTTGGCCCCGAGAGCAAAGTCCCGAGCGAGCACTCGACTCAGTGCAATGCACCCGAAGGACGCTCTCGCTCGTCTTTCAAGGAGCGATTCCTAACAGCACAAGCAGCAGAGGCACAAACTGCATGACGAGAAGGGACAACGTAGAAACACGTCTCTGTCCTGGCACATTTTCGTGTGCCATACTTCCCTCCGGGTCTTCGGGCCTTGCGAAGCTCCGTGTACTGCGAGCGCTGCTACTCGCAGCTCAGAAGGACCGTGGAGCTAGCGGCGAATTCGGAGAGCTCTTCGCTGCACTGCGCCGCTCGCAAGCGGCTTCGTTCTTCGCCTTCTGCCGTCCGGCGACAGCTGAACTCCGGCGGTCAGTTGCAGCTCTGCCCAACAGCGTGTTCTCAGTTCTGCGGGCAAGCACGCCCTCTTGCCTTGGCCCCGAGAGCAAAGTCTCCGAGCGAGCACTCGACTCAGTGCAATGCACCCGGAAGGACGCTCTCGCTCGTCTTTCAAGGAGCGATTCCTAACAGCACAAGCAGCAGAGGCACAAACTGCATGACGAGAAGGGACAACGTAGAACACGTCTCTGTCCTGGCACATTTCCGTGTGCCATACTTCCCTCCGGGTCTTCGGGCCTTGCGAAGCTCCGTGTACTGCGAGCGCTGCTACTCGCAGCTGAGAAGGACCGTGGAGCTAGCGGCGAATTCGGAGAGCTCTTCGCTGCACTGCGCCGCTCGCAAGCGGCTTCGTTCTTCGCCTTCTGCCGTCCGGCGACAGCTGAACTCCGGCGGTCAGTTGCAGCTCTGCCCAACAGCGTGTTCTCAGTTCTGCGGGCAAGCACGCCCTCTTGCCTTGGCCCCGAGAGCAAAGTCCCGAGCGAGCACCTCGACTCAGTGCAATGCACCCGGAAGGGCGCTCTCGCTCGTCTTTCAAGGAGCGATTCCTAACAGCACAAGCAGCAGAGGCACAAACTGCATGACGAGAAGGGACAACGTAGAACACGTCTCTGTCCTGGCACATTTTCGTCGTGCGATACTTCCCTCCGGGTCTTCGGGCCTTGCGAAGCCCTGTGTACTGCGAGCGCTGCTACTCGCAGCTGCAGAAGGACCGTGGAGCTAGCGGCGAATTCGGAGAGCTCTTCGCTGCACTGCGCCGCTCGCAAGCGGCTTCGTTCTTCGCCTTCTGCCGTCCGGCGACAGCTGAACTCCGGCGGTCAGTTTGCAGCTCTGCCCAACAGCGTGTTCTCAGTTCTGCGGGCAAGCACGCCCTCTTGCCTTGGCCCCGAGAGCAAAGTCCCGAGCGAGCACTCGACTCAGTGCAATGCACCGGAAGGACGCTCTCGCTCGTCTTTCAAGGAGCGATTCCTAACAGCAGAAGCAGCAGAGGCACAAACTGCATGACGAGAGGGGACAACGTAGAACACGTCTCTGTCCTGGCACATTTCCGTGTGCCATACTTCCCTCCGGGTCTTCGGGCCTTGCGAAGCTCCGTGTACTGCGAGCGCTGCTACTCGCAGCTCAGAAGGACCGTGGAGCTAGCGGCGAATTCGGAGAGCTCTTCGCTGCACTGCGCCGCTCGCAAGCGGCTTCGTCTTCGCCTTCTGCCGTCCGGCGACAGCTGAACTCCGGCGGTCAGTTGCAGCTCTGCCCAACAGCGTGTTCTCAGTTCTGCGGGCAAGCACGCCCTCTTGCCTTGGCCCGAGAGCAAAGTCCGAGCGAGCACTCGACTCAGTGCAATGCACCCGGAAGGACGCCTCTCGCTCGTCTTTCAAGGAGCGATTCCTAACAGCACAAGCAGCAGAGGCACAAACTGCATGACGAGAAGGGACAACGTAGAACACGTCTCTGTCCTGGCACATTTTCGTGTGCGAAACTTCCCTCCGGGTCTTCGGGCCTTGCGAAGCCCATGTGTACTGCGAGCGACTGCTACTCGCAGCTGAGAAGGACCGTGGAGCTAGCGGCGAATTCGGAGAGCTCTTCGCTGCACTGCGCCGCTCGCAAGCGGACTTCGTTCTTCGCCTTCTGCCGTCCGGCGACAGCTGAAACTCGGCGGTCAGTTGCAGCTCTGCCAACAGGTGTTCTCAGTTCTGCGGGCAAGCACGCCCTTTGCCTTGGCCCCGAGAGCAAAGTCCCGAGCGAGCACTCGACTCAGTGCAATGCACCCGGAAGGACGCTCTCGCTCGTCTTTCAAGGAGCGATCCTAACAGCACAAGCAGCAGAGGCACAAACTGCATGACGAGAAGGGGACAACGTAGAACACGTCTCTGTCCTGGCACATTTTCGTGTGCGAAACTTCCTCCGGGTCTTCGGGCCTTGCGTAGGCCCTGTGTACTGCGAGCGCTGCTACTCGCAGCTGAGAAGGACCGTGGAGCTAGCGGCGAATTCGGAGAGCTCTTCGCTGCACTGCGCCGCTCGCAAGCGGCTTCGTTCTTCGCCCTTCTGCCGTCCGGCGAGAGCTGAACTCCGGCGGTCAGTTGCAGCTCTGCCCAACAGCGTGTTCTCAGTTCTGCGGGCAAGCACGCCCTCTTGCCTTGGCCCCGTGAGCAAAGTCCCGAGCGAGCACTCGACTCAGTGCAATGCACCCGGAAGGACGCTCGTCTTTCAAGGAGCGATTCCTAACAGCACAAGCAGCAGAGGCACAAACTGCATGACGAGAAGGGACAACGTAGAACACGTCTCTGTCCTGGCACATTTCCGTGTGCCATACTTCCCTCCGGGTCTTCGGGCCTTGCGAAGTTCCGTGTACTGCGAGCGCTGCTACTCGCAGCTCAGAAGGACCGTGGAGCTAGCGGCGAATTCGGAGAGCTCTTCGCTGCACTGCGCCGCTCGCAAGCGGCTTCGTTCTTCGCCTTCTGCCGTCCGGCGACAGCTGAACTCCGGCGGTCAGTTGCAGCTCTGCCCAACAGCGTGTTCTCAGTTCTGCGGGCAAGCACGCCCTCTTGCCTTGGCCCCGAGAGCAAAGTCCCGAGCGAGCACTCGACTCAGTGGCAATGCACCCGGGAAGGACGCTCTCGCTCGTCTTTCAAGGAGCGATCCTAACAGCACAAGCAGCAGAGGCACAAACTGCATGACGAGAAGGGACAACGTAGAACACGTCTCTGTCCTGGCACATTTCGTGTGCGATACTTCCCTCCGGGTCTTCGGGCCTTGCGAAGCTCCGTGTACTGCGAGCGCTGCTACTCGCAGCTGAGAAGGACCGTGGAGCTAGCGGCGAATTCGGAGAGCTCTTCGCTGCACTGCGCCGCTCGCAAGCGGCTTCGTTCTTCGCCTTCTGCCGTCCGGCGACAGCTGAACTCCGGCGGTCAGTTGCAGCTCTGCCCAACAGCGTGTTCTCAGTTCTGCGGGCAAGCACGCCCTCTTGCCTTGGCCCCGAGAGCAAAGTCCCGAGCGAGCACTCGACTCAGTGCAATGCACCCGGAAGGACGCTCTCGCTCGTCTTTCAAGGAGCGATTCCTAACAGCACAAGCAGCAGAGGCACAAACTGCATGACGAGAAGGGACAACGTAGAACACGTCTCTGTCCTGGCACATTTTCGTGTGCGATACTTCCCTCCGGGTCTTCGGGCCTTGCGAAGCTCCGTGTACTGCGAGCGCTGCTACTCGCAGCTGAGAAGGACCGTGGAGCTAGCGGCGAATTCGGAGAGCTCTTCGCTGCACTGCGCCGCTCGCAAGCGGCTTCGTTCTTCGCCTTCTGCCGTCCGGCGACAGCTGAACTCCGGCGGTCAGTTGCAGCTCTGCCCAACAGCGTGTTCTCAGTTCTGCGGGCAAGCACGCCCTCTTGCCTTGGCCCCGAGAGCAAAGTCCCGAGCGAGCACTCGACTCAGTGCAATGCACCCGGAAGGACGCTCTCGCTCGTCTTTCAAGGAGCGATTCCTAACAGCACAAGCAGCAGAGGCACAAACCTGCATGACGAGAAGGGACAACGTAGAACACGTCTCTGTCCTGGCACATTTTCGTGTGCGATTACTTCCCTCCGGGTCTTCGGGCCTTGCGAAGCTCCGTGTACTGCGAGCGCTGCTACTCGCAGCTCAGAAGGACCGTGGAGCTAGCGGCGAATTCGGAGAGCTCTTCGCTGCACTGCGCCGCTCGCAAGCGGCTTCGTTCTTCGCCTTCTGCCGTCCGGCGACAGCTGAACTCCGGCGGTCAGTTGCAGCTCTGCCCAACAGCGTGTTCTCAGTTCTGCGGGCAAGCACGCCCTCTTGCCTTGGCCCCGAGAGCAAAGTCCCGAGCGAGCACTCGACTCAGTGCAATGCACCCGGAAGGACGCTCTCGCTCGTCTTTCAAGGAGCGATTCCTAACAGCACAAGCAGCAGAGGCACAAACTGCATGACGAGAGGGACAACGTAGAACACCTCTCTGTCCTGGCACATTTTCCGTGTGCGATACTTCCCTCCGGGTCTTCGGGCCTTGCGAAGCTCCCGTGTACTGCGAGCGCTGCTACTCGCAGCTGAGAAGGACCGTGGAGCTAGCGGCGAATTCGGAGAGCTCTTCGCTGCACTGCGCCGCTCGCAAGCGGCTTCGTTCTTCGCCTTCTGCCGTCCGGCGACAGCTGAACTCCGGCGGTCAGTTGCAGCTCTGCCCAACAGCGTGTTCTCAGTTCTGCGGGCAAGCACGCCCTCTTGCCTTGGCCCCGAGAGCAAAGTCCCGAGCGAGCACTCGACTCAGTGCAATGCACCCGGGAAGGACGCTCTCGCTCGTCTTTCAAGGAGCGATTCCTAACAGCACAAGCAGCAGAGGCACAAACTGCATGACGAGAAGGGACAACGTAGAACACGTCTCTGTCCTGGCACATTTGCGTGTGCGAAACTTCCCTCCGGGTCTTCGGGCCTTGCGAAGCTCCGTGTACTGCGAGCGCTGCTACTCGCAGCTGAGAAGGACCGTGGAGCTAGCGGCGAATTCGGAGAGCTCTTCGCTGCGACTGCGCCGCTCGCAAGCGGCTTCGTTCTTCGCCTTCTGCCGTCCGGCGACAGCTGAACTCCGGCGGTCAGTTGCAGCTCTGCCCAACAGCGTGTTCTCAGTTCTGCGGGCAAGCACGCCCTCTTGCCTTGGCCCCGGGAGCAAAGTCCCGAGCGAGCACTCGACTCAGTGCAATGCACCCGGAAGGACGCTCTCGCTCGTCTTTCAAGGAGCGATTCCTAACAGCACAAGCAGCAGAGGCACAAACTGCATGACGAGAAGGGACAACGTAGAACACGTCTCTGTCCTGGCACATTTGCGTGTGCGAAACTTCCCTCCGGGTCTTCGGGCCTTGCGAAGCTCCGTGTACTGCGAGCGCTGCTACTCGCAGCTGAGAAGGACCGTGGAGCTAGCGGCGAATTCGGAGAGCTCTTCGCTGCACTGCGCCGCTCGCAAGCGGCTTCGTTCTTCGCCTTCTGCCGTCCGGCGACAGCTGAACTCCGGCGGTCAGTTGCAGCTCTGCCCAACAGCGTGTTCTCAGTTCTGCGGGCAAGCACGCCCTCTTGCCTTGGCCCCGGGAGCAAAGTCCCGAGCGAGCACTCGACTCAGTGCAATGCACCCGGAAGGACGCTCTCGCTCGTCTTTCAAGGAGCGATTCCTAACAGCAGAAGCAGCAGAGGCACAAACTGCATGACGAGAAGGGACAACGTAGAACACGTCTCTGTCCTGGCACATTTTCGTGTGCGATACTTCCCTCCGGGTCTTCGGGCCTTGCGAAGCTCCGTGTACTGCGAGCGCTGCTACTCGCAGCTCAGAAGGACCGTGGAGCTAGCGGCGAATTCGGAGAGCTCTTCGCTGCACTGCGCCGCTCGCAAGCGGCTTCGTTCTTCGCCTTCTGCCGTCCGGCGACAGCTGAACTCCGGCGGTCAGTTGCAGCTCTGCCCAACAGCGTGTTCTCAGTTCTGCGGGCAAGCACGCCCTCTTGCCTTGGCCCCGGGAGCAAAGTCCCGAGCGAGCACTCGACTCAGTGCAATGCACCCGGAAGGACGCTCTCGCTCGTCTTTCAAGGAGCGATTCCTAACAGCACAAGCAGCAGAGGCACAAACTGCATGACGAGAAGGGACAACGTAGAACACGTCTCTGTCCTGGCACATTTTCGTGTGCGATACTTCCCTCCGGGTCTTCGGGCCTTGCGAAGCTCCGTGTACTGCGAGCGCTGCTACTCGCAGCTCAGAAGGACCGTGGAGCTAGCGGCGAATTCGGAGAGCTCTTCGCTGCACTGCGCCGCTCGCAAGCGGCTTCGTTCTTCGCCTTCTGCCGTCCGGCGACAGCTGAACTCCGGCGGTCAGTTGCAGCTCTGCCCAACAGCGTGTTCTCAGTTCTGCGGGCAAGCACGCCCTCTTGCCTTGGCCCCGGGAGCAAAGTCCCGAGCGAGCACTCGACTCAGTGCAATGCACCCGGAAGGACGCTCTCGCTCGTCTTTCAAGGAGCGATTCCTAACAGCACAAGCAGCAGAGGCACAAACTGCATGACGAGAAGGGACAACGTAGAACACGTCTCTGTCCTGGCACATTTTCGTGTGCGATACTTCCCTCCGGGTCTTCGGGCCTTGCGAAGCTCCGTGTACTGCGAGCGCTGCTACTCGCAGCTGAGAAGGACCGTGGAGCTAGCGGCGAATTCGGAGAGCTCTTCGGCTGCACTGCGCCGCTCGCAAGCGGCTTCGTTCTTCGCCTTCTGCCGTCCGGCGAGAGCTGAACTCCGGCGGTCAGTTGCAGCTCTGCCCAACAGCGTGTTCTCAGTTCTGCGGGCAAGCACGCCCTCTTGCCTTGGCCCCGAGAGCAAAGTCCCGAGCGAGCACTCGACTCAGTGCAATGCACCCGGAAGGACGCTCTCGCTCGTCTTTCAAGGAGCGATTCCTAACAGCACAAGCAGCAGAGGCACAAACTGCATGACGAGAAGGGACAACGTAGAACACGTCTCTGTCCTGGCACATTTTCGTGTGCGAAACTTCCCTCCGGGTCTTCGGGCCTTGCGAAGCTCCGTGTACTGCGAGCGCTGCTACTCGCAGCTGAGAAGGACCGTGGAGCTAGCGGCGAATTCGGAGAGCTCTTCGGCTGCACTGCGCCGCTCGCAAGCGGCTTCGTTCTTCGCCTTCTGCCGTCCGGCGAGAGCTGAACTCCGGCGGTCAGTTGCAGCTCTGCCCAACAGCGTGTTCTCAGTTCTGCGGGCAAGCACGCCCTCTTGCCTTGGCCCCGAGAGCAAAGTCCCGAGCGAGCACTCGACTCAGTGCAATGCACCCGGAAGGACGCTCTCGCTCGTCTTTCAAGGAGCGATTCCTAACAGCACAAGCAGCAGAGGCACAAACTGCATGACGAGAAGGGACAACGTAGAACACGTCTCTGTCCTGGCACATTTTCGTGTGCGAAACTTCCCTCCGGGTCTTCGGGCCTTGCGAAGCTCCGTGTACTGCGAGCGCTGCTACTCGCAGCTCAGAAGGACCGTGGAGCTAGCGGCGAATTCGGAGAGCTCTTCGCTGCACTGCGCCGCTCGCAAGCGCCTTCGTTCTTCGCCTTCTGCCGTCCGGCGAGAGCTGAACTCCGGCGGTCAGTTGCAGCTCTGCCCAACAGCGTGTTCTCAGTTCTGCGGGCAAGCACGCCCTCTTGCCTTGGCCCCGGGAGCAAAGTCCCGAGCGAGCACTCGACTCAGTGCAATGCACCCGGAAGGACGCTCTCGCTCGTCTTTCAAGGAGCGATTCCTAACAGCACAAGCAGCAGAGGCACAAACTGCATGACGAGAAGGGACAACGTAGAACACGTCTCTGTCCTGGCACATTTTCGTGTGCGATACTTCCCTCCGGGTCTTCGGGCCTTGCGAAGCTCCGTGTACTGCGAGCGCTGCTACTCGCAGCTCAGAAGGACCGTGGAGCTAGCGGCGAATTCGGAGAGCTCTTCGCTGCACTGCGCCGCTCGCAAGCGCCTTCGTTCTTCGCCTTCTGCCGTCCGGCGACAGCTGAACTCCGGCGGTCAGTTGCAGCTCTGCCCAACAGCGTGTTCTCAGTTCTGCGGGCAAGCACGCCCTCTTGCCTTGGCCCCGAGAGCAAAGTCCCGAGCGAGCACTCGACTCAGTGCAATGCACCCGGAAGGACGCTCTCGCTCGTCTTTCAAGGAGCGATTCCTAACAGCACAAGCAGCAGAGGCACAAACTGCATGACGAGAAGGGACAACGTAGAACACCTCTCTGTCCTGGCACATTTTCGTGTGCGATACTTCCCTCCGGGTCTTCGGGCCTTGCGAAGCTCCGTGTACTGCGAGCGCTGCTACTCGCAGCTGAGAAGGACCGTGGAGCTAGCGGCGAATTCGGAGAGCTCTTCGCTGCACTGCGCCGCTCGCAAGCGGCTTCGTTCTTCGCCTTCTGCCGTCCGGCGACAGCTGAACTCCGGCGGTCAGTTGCAGCTCTGCCCAACAGCGTGTTCTCAGTTCTGCGGGCAAGCACGCCCTCTTGCCTTGGCCCCGGGAGCAAAGTCCCGAGCGAGCACTCGACTCAGTGCAATGCACCCGGAAGGACGCTCTCGCTCGTCTTTCAAGGAGCGATTCCTAACAGCACAAGCAGCAGAGGCACAAACTGCATGACGAGAAGGGACAACGTAGAACACGTCTCTGTCCTGGCACATTTTCGTGTGCGATACTTCCCTCCGGGTCTTCGGGCCTTGCGAAGCTCCGTGTACTGCGAGCGCTGCTACTCGCAGCTCAGAAGGACCGTGGAGCTAGCGGCGAATTCGGAGAGCTCTTCGGCTGCACTGCGCCGCTCGCAAGCGGCTTCGTTCTTCGCCTTCTGCCGTCCGGCGAGAGCTGAACTCCGGCGGTCAGTTGCAGCTCTGCCCAACAGCGTGTTCTCAGTTCTGCGGGCAAGCACGCCCTCTTGCCTTGGCCCCGGGAGCAAAGTCCCGAGCGAGCACTCGACTCAGTGCAATGCACCCGGAAGGACGCTCTCGCTCGTCTTTCAAGGAGCGATTCCTAACAGCACAAGCAGCAGAGGCACAAACTGCATGACGAGAAGGGACAACGTAGAACACGTCTCTGTCCTGGCACATTTTCGTGTGCGAAACTTCCCTCCGGGTCTTCGGGCCTTGCGAAGCTCCGTGTACTGCGAGCGCTGCTACTCGCAGCTGAGAAGGACCGTGGAGCTAGCGGCGAATTCGGAGAGCTCTTCGCTGCACTGCGCCGCTCGCAAGCGGCTTCGTTCTTCGCCTTCTGCCGTCCGGCGACAGCTGAACTCCGGCGGTCAGTTGCAGCTCTGCCCAACAGCGTGTTCTCAGTTCTGCGGGCAAGCACGCCCTCTTGCCTTGGCCCCGGGAGCAAAGTCCCGAGCGAGCACTCGACTCAGTGCAATGCACCCGGAAGGACGCTCTCGCTCGTCTTTCAAGGAGCGATTCCTAACAGCACAAGCAGCAGAGGCACAAACTGCATGACGAGAAGGGACAACGTAGAACACGTCTCTGTCCTGGCACATTTCCGTGTGCCATACTTCCCTCCGGGTCTTCGGGCCTTGCGAAGCTCCGTGTACTGCGAGCGCTGCTACTCGCAGCTCAGAAGGACCGTGGAGCTAGCGGCGAATTCGGAGAGCTCTTCGCTGCACTGCGCCGCTCGCAAGCGGCTTCGTTCTTCGCCTTCTGCCGTCCGGCGACAGCTGAACTCCGGCGGTCAGTTGCAGCTCTGCCCAACAGCGTGTTCTCAGTTCTGCGGGCAAGCACGCCCTCTTGCCTTGGCCCCGAGAGCAAAGTCCCGAGCGAGCACTCGACTCAGTGCAATGCACCCGGAAGGACGCTCTCGCTCGTCTTTCAAGGAGCGATTCCTAACAGCAGAAGCAGCAGAGGCACAAACTGCATGACGAGAAGGGACAACGTAGAACACGTCTCTGTCCTGGCACATTTTCGTGTGCGATACTTCCCTCCGGGTCTTCGGGCCTTGCGAAGCCCTGTGTACTGCGAGCGCTGCTACTCGCAGCTGAGAAGGACCGTGGAGCTAGCGGCGAATTCGGAGAGCTCTTCGCTGCACTGCGCCGCTCGCAAGCGGCTTCGTTCTTCGCCTTCTGCCGTCCGGCGACAGCTGAACTCCGGCGGTCAGTTGCAGCTCTGCCCAACAGCGTGTTCTCAGTTCTGCGGGCAAGCACGCCCTCTTGCCTTGGCCCCGAGAGCAAAGTCCCGAGCGAGCACTCGACTCAGTGCAATGCACCCGGAAGGACGCTCTCGCTCGTCTTTCAAGGAGCGATTCCTAACAGCAGAAGCAGCAGAGGCACAAACTGCATGACGAGAGGGGACAACGTAGAACACGTCTCTGTCCTGGCACATTTCCGTGTGCCATACTTCCCTCCGGGTCTTCGGGCCTTGCGAAGCTCCGTGTACTGCGAGCGCTGCTACTCGCAGCTGAGAAGGACCGTGGAGCTAGCGGCGAATTCGGAGAGCTCTTCGCTGCACTGCGCCGCTCGCAAGCGGCTTCGTTCTTCGCCTTCTGCCGTCCGGCGACAGCTGAACTCCGGCGGTCAGTTGCAGCTCTGCCCAACAGCGTGTTCTCAGTTCTGCGGGCAAGCACGCCCTCTTGCCTTGGCCCCGAGAGCAAAGTCCCGAGCGAGCACTCGACTCAGTGCAATGCACCCGGAAGGACGCTCTCGCTCGTCTTTCAAGGAGCGATTCCTAACAGCAGAAGCAGCAGAGGCACAAACTGCATGACGAGAGGGGACAACGTAGAACACGTCTCTGTCCTGGCACATTTCCGTGTGCCATACTTCCCTCCGGGTCTTCGGTCCTTGCGAAGCTCCGTGTACTGCGAGCGCTGCTACTCGCAGCTCAGAAGGACCGTGGAGCTAGCGGCGAATTCGGAGAGCTCTTCGCTGCACTGCGCCGCTCGCAAGCGGCTTCGTTCTTCGCCTTCTGCCGTCCGGCGACAGCTGAACTCCGGCGGTCAGTTGCAGCTCTGCCCAACAGCGTGTTCTCAGTTCTGCGGGCAAGCACGCCCTCTTGCCTTGGCCCCGAGAGCAAAGTCCCGAGCGAGCACTCGACTCAGTGCAATGCACCCGGAAGGACGCTCTCGCTCGTCTTTCAAGGAGCGATTCCTAACAGCACAAGCAGCAGAGGCACAAACTGCATGACGAGAAGGGACAACGTAGAACACGTCTCTGTCCTGGCACATTTTCGTGTGCGATACTTCCCTCCGGGTCTTCGGGCCTTGCGAAGCTCCGTGTACTGCGAGCGCTGCTACTCGCAGCTGAGAAGGACCGTGGAGCTAGCGGCGAATTCGGAGAGCTCTTCGCTGCACTGCGCCGCTCGCAAGCGGCTTCGTTCTTCGCCTTCTGCCGTCCGGCGACAGCTGAACTCCGGCGGTCAGTTGCAGCTCTGCCCAACAGCGTGTTCTCAGTTCTGCGGGCAAGCACGCCCTCTTGCCTTGGCCCCGGGAGCAAAGTCCCGAGCGAGCACTCGACTCAGTGCAATGCACCCGGAAGGACGCTCTCGCTCGTCTTTCAAGGAGCGATTCCTAACAGCACAAGCAGCAGAGGCACAAACTGCATGACGAGAAGGGACAACGTAGAACACGTCTCTGTCCTGGCACATTTCCGTGTGCCATACTTCCCTCCGGGTCTTCGGGCCTTGCGAAGCTCCGTGTACTGCGAGCGCTGCTACTCGCAGCTCAGAAGGACCGTGGAGCTAGCGGCGAATTCGGAGAGCTCTTCGCTGCACTGCGCCGCTCGCAAGCGGCTTCGTTCTTCGCCTTCTGCCGTCCGGCGACAGCTGAACTCCGGCGGTCAGTTGCAGCTCTGCCCAACAGCGTGTTCTCAGTTCTGCGGGCAAGCACGCCCTCTTGCCTTGGCCCCGAGAGCAAAGTCCCGAGCGAGCACTCGACTCAGTGCAATGCACCCGGAAGGACGCTCTCGCTCGTCTTTCAAGGAGCGATTCCTAACAGCACAAGCAGCAGAGGCACAAACTGCATGACGAGAAGGGACAACGTAGAACACGTCTCTGTCCTGGCACATTTCCGTGTGCCATACTTCCCTCCGGGTCTTCGGGCCTTGCGAAGCTCCGTGTACTGCGAGCGCTGCTACTCGCAGCTGAGAAGGACCGTGGAGCTAGCGGCGAATTCGGAGAGCTCTTCGCTGCACTGCGCCGCTCGCAAGCGGCTTCGTTCTTCGCCTTCTGCCGTCCGGCGACAGCTGAACTCCGGCGGTCAGTTGCAGCTCTGCCCAACAGCGTGTTCTCAGTTCTGCGGGCAAGCACGCCCTCTTGCCTTGGCCCCGAGAGCAAAGTCCCGAGCGAGCACTCGACTCAGTGCAATGCACCCGGAAGGACGCTCTCGCTCGTCTTTCAAGGAGCGATTCCTAACAGCACAAGCAGCAGAGGCACAAACTGCATGACGAGAAGGGACAACGTAGAACACGTCTCTGTCCTGGCACATTTTCGTGTGCGATACTTCCCTCCGGGTCTTCGGGCCTTGCGAAGCTCCGTGTACTGCGAGCGCTGCTACTCGCAGCTCAGAAGGACCGTGGAGCTAGCGGCGAATTCGGAGAGCTCTTCGCTGCACTGCGCCGCTCGCAAGCGGCTTCGTTCTTCGCCTTCTGCCGTCCGGCGACAGCTGAACTCCGGCGGTCAGTTGCAGCTCTGCCCAACAGCGTGTTCTCAGTTCTGCGGGCAAGCACGCCCTCTTGCCTTGGCCCCGAGAGCAAAGTCCCGAGCGAGCACTCGACTCAGTGCAATGCACCCGGAAGGACGCTCTCGCTCGTCTTTCAAGGAGCGATTCCTAACAGCACAAGCAGCAGAGGCACAAACTGCATGACGAGAAGGGACAACGTAGAACACGTCTCTGTCCTGGCACATTTTCGTGTGCGATACTTCCCTCCGGGTCTTCGGGCCTTGCGAAGCTCCGTGTACTGCGAGCGCTGCTACTCGCAGCTGAGAAGGACCGTGGAGCTAGCGGCGAATTCGGAGAGCTCTTCGCTGCACTGCGCCGCTCGCAAGCGGCTTCGTTCTTCGCCTTCTGCCGTCCGGCGACAGCTGAACTCCGGCGGTCAGTTGCAGCTCTGCCCAACAGCGTGTTCTCAGTTCTGCGGGCAAGCACGCCCTCTTGCCTTGGCCCCGGGAGCAAAGTCCCGAGCGAGCACTCGACTCAGTGCAATGCACCCGGAAGGACGCTCTCGCTCGTCTTTCAAGGAGCGATTCCTAACAGCACAAGCAGCAGAGGCACAAACTGCATGACGAGAAGGGACAACGTAGAACACGTCTCTGTCCTGGCACATTTCCGTGTGCCATACTTCCCTCCGGGTCTTCGGGCCTTGCGAAGCTCCGTGTACTGCGAGCGCTGCTACTCGCAGCTCAGAAGGACCGTGGAGCTAGCGGCGAATTCGGAGAGCTCTTCGCTGCACTGCGCCGCTCGCAAGCGGCTTCGTTCTTCGCCTTCTGCCGTCCGGCGACAGCTGAACTCCGGCGGTCAGTTGCAGCTCTGCCCAACAGCGTGTTCTCAGTTCTGCGGGCAAGCACGCCCTCTTGCCTTGGCCCCGAGAGCAAAGTCCCGAGCGAGCACTCGACTCAGTGCAATGCACCCGGAAGGACGCTCTCGCTCGTCTTTCAAGGAGCGATTCCTAACAGCACAAGCAGCAGAGGCACAAACTGCATGACGAGAAGGGACAACGTAGAACACGTCTCTGTCCTGGCACATTTCCGTGTGCCATACTTCCCTCCGGGTCTTCGGGCCTTGCGAAGCTCCGTGTACTGCGAGCGCTGCTACTCGCAGCTCAGAAGGACCGTGGAGCTAGCGGCGAATTCGGAGAGCTCTTCGCTGCACTGCGCCGCTCGCAAGCGGCTTCGTTCTTCGCCTTCTGCCGTCCGGCGACAGCTGAACTCCGGCGGTCAGTTGCAGCTCTGCCCAACAGCGTGTTCTCAGTTCTGCGGGCAAGCACGCCCTCTTGCCTTGGCCCCGAGAGCAAAGTCCCGAGCGAGCACTCGACTCAGTGCAATGCACCCGGAAGGACGCTCTCGCTCGTCTTTCAAGGAGCGATTCCTAACAGCACAAGCAGCAGAGGCACAAACTGCATGACGAGAAGGGACAACGTAGAACACGTCTCTGTCCTGGCACATTTTCGTGTGCGATACTTCCCTCCGGGTCTTCGGGCCTTGCGAAGCTCCGTGTACTGCGAGCGCTGCTACTCGCAGCTCAGAAGGACCGTGGAGCTAGCGGCGAATTCGGAGAGCTCTTCGCTGCACTGCGCCGCTCGCAAGCGGCTTCGTTCTTCGCCTTCTGCCGTCCGGCGACAGCTGAACTCCGGCGGTCAGTTGCAGCTCTGCCCAACAGCGTGTTCTCAGTTCTGCGGGCAAGCACGCCCTCTTGCCTTGGCCCCGAGAGCAAAGTCCCGAGCGAGCACTCGACTCAGTGCAATGCACCCGGAAGGACGCTCTCGCTCGTCTTTCAAGGAGCGATTCCTAACAGCACAAGCAGCAGAGGCACAAACTGCATGACGAGAAGGGACAACGTAGAACACGTCTCTGTCCTGGCACATTTCCGTGTGCCATACTTCCCTCCGGGTCTTCGGGCCTTGCGAAGCTCCGTGTACTGCGAGCGCTGCTACTCGCAGCTGAGAAGGACCGTGGAGCTAGCGGCGAATTCGGAGAGCTCTTCGCTGCACTGCGCCGCTCGCAAGCGGCTTCGTTCTTCGCCTTCTGCCGTCCGGCGACAGCTGAACTCCGGCGGTCAGTTGCAGCTCTGCCCAACAGCGTGTTCTCAGTTCTGCGGGCAAGCACGCCCTCTTGCCTTGGCCCCGAGAGCAAAGTCCCGAGCGAGCACTCGACTCAGTGCAATGCACCCGGAAGGGCGCTCTCGCTCGTCTTTCAAGGAGCGATTCCTAACAGCACAAGCAGCAGAGGCACAAACTGCATGACGAGAAGGGACAACGTAGAACACGTCTCTGTCCTGGCACATTTTCGTGTGCGATACTTCCCTCCGGGTCTTCGGGCCTTGCGAAGCCCTGTGTACTGCGAGCGCTGCTACTCGCAGCTGAGAAGGACCGTGGAGCTAGCGGCGAATTCGGAGAGCTCTTCGCTGCACTGCGCCGCTCGCAAGCGGCTTCGTTCTTCGCCTTCTGCCGTCCGGCGACAGCTGAACTCCGGCGGTCAGTTGCAGCTCTGCCCAACAGCGTGTTCTCAGTTCTGCGGGCAAGCACGCCCTCTTGCCTTGGCCCCGAGAGCAAAGTCCCGAGCGAGCACTCGACTCAGTGCAATGCACCCGGAAGGACGCTCTCGCTCGTCTTTCAAGGAGCGATTCCTAACAGCAGAAGCAGCAGAGGCACAAACTGCATGACGAGAGGGGACAACGTAGAACACGTCTCTGTCCTGGCACATTTCCGTGTGCCATACTTCCCTCCGGGTCTTCGGGCCTTGCGAAGCTCCGTGTACTGCGAGCGCTGCTACTCGCAGCTCAGAAGGACCGTGGAGCTAGCGGCGAATTCGGAGAGCTCTTCGCTGCACTGCGCCGCTCGCAAGCGGCTTCGTTCTTCGCCTTCTGCCGTCCGGCGACAGCTGAACTCCGGCGGTCAGTTGCAGCTCTGCCCAACAGCGTGTTCTCAGTTCTGCGGGCAAGCACGCCCTCTTGCCTTGGCCCCGAGAGCAAAGTCCCGAGCGAGCACTCGACTCAGTGCAATGCACCCGGAAGGACGCTCTCGCTCGTCTTTCAAGGAGCGATTCCTAACAGCACAAGCAGCAGAGGCACAAACTGCATGACGAGAAGGGACAACGTAGAACACGTCTCTGTCCTGGCACATTTTCGTGTGCGAAACTTCCCTCCGGGTCTTCGGGCCTTGCGAAGCCCTGTGTACTGCGAGCGCTGCTACTCGCAGCTGAGAAGGACCGTGGAGCTAGCGGCGAATTCGGAGAGCTCTTCGCTGCACTGCGCCGCTCGCAAGCGGCTTCGTTCTTCGCCTTCTGCCGTCCGGCGACAGCTGAACTCCGGCGGTCAGTTGCAGCTCTGCCCAACAGCGTGTTCTCAGTTCTGCGGGCAAGCACGCCCTCTTGCCTTGGCCCCGTGAGCAAAGTCCCGAGCGAGCACTCGACTCAGTGCAATGCACCCGGAAGGACGCTCTCGCTCGTCTTTCAAGGAGCGATTCCTAACAGCACAAGCAGCAGAGGCACAAACTGCATGACGAGAAGGGACAACGTAGAACACGTCTCTGTCCTGGCACATTTCCGTGTGCCATACTTCCCTCCGGGTCTTCGGGCCTTGCGAAGTTCCGTGTACTGCGAGCGCTGCTACTCGCAGCTCAGAAGGACCGTGGAGCTAGCGGCGAATTCGGAGAGCTCTTCGCTGCACTGCGCCGCTCGCAAGCGGCTTCGTTCTTCGCCTTCTGCCGTCCGGCGACAGCTGAACTCCGGCGGTCAGTTGCAGCTCTGCCCAACAGCGTGTTCTCAGTTCTGCGGGCAAGCACGCCCTCTTGCCTTGGCCCCGAGAGCAAAGTCCCGAGCGAGCACTCGACTCAGTGCAATGCACCCGGAAGGACGCTCTCGCTCGTCTTTCAAGGAGCGATTCCTAACAGCACAAGCAGCAGAGGCACAAACTGCATGACGAGAAGGGACAACGTAGAACACGTCTCTGTCCTGGCACATTTTCGTGTGCGATACTTCCCTCCGGGTCTTCGGGCCTTGCGAAGCTCCGTGTACTGCGAGCGCTGCTACTCGCAGCTGAGAAGGACCGTGGAGCTAGCGGCGAATTCGGAGAGCTCTTCGCTGCACTGCGCCGCTCGCAAGCGGCTTCGTTCTTCGCCTTCTGCCGTCCGGCGACAGCTGAACTCCGGCGGTCAGTTGCAGCTCTGCCCAACAGCGTGTTCTCAGTTCTGCGGGCAAGCACGCCCTCTTGCCTTGGCCCCGAGAGCAAAGTCCCGAGCGAGCACTCGACTCAGTGCAATGCACCCGGAAGGACGCTCTCGCTCGTCTTTCAAGGAGCGATTCCTAACAGCACAAGCAGCAGAGGCACAAACTGCATGACGAGAAGGGACAACGTAGAACACGTCTCTGTCCTGGCACATTTTCGTGTGCGATACTTCCCTCCGGGTCTTCGGGCCTTGCGAAGCTCCGTGTACTGCGAGCGCTGCTACTCGCAGCTGAGAAGGACCGTGGAGCTAGCGGCGAATTCGGAGAGCTCTTCGCTGCACTGCGCCGCTCGCAAGCGGCTTCGTTCTTCGCCTTCTGCCGTCCGGCGACAGCTGAACTCCGGCGGTCAGTTGCAGCTCTGCCCAACAGCGTGTTCTCAGTTCTGCGGGCAAGCACGCCCTCTTGCCTTGGCCCCGGGAGCAAAGTCCCGAGCGAGCACTCGACTCAGTGCAATGCACCCGGAAGGACGCTCTCGCTCGTCTTTCAAGGAGCGATTCCTAACAGCACAAGCAGCAGAGGCACAAACTGCATGACGAGAAGGGACAACGTAGAACACGTCTCTGTCCTGGCACATTTTCGTGTGCGATACTTCCCTCCGGGTCTTCGGGCCTTGCGAAGCTCCGTGTACTGCGAGCGCTGCTACTCGCAGCTCAGAAGGACCGTGGAGCTAGCGGCGAATTCGGAGAGCTCTTCGCTGCACTGCGCCGCTCGCAAGCGGCTTCGTTCTTCGCCTTCTGCCGTCCGGCGACAGCTGAACTCCGGCGGTCAGTTGCAGCTCTGCCCAACAGCGTGTTCTCAGTTCTGCGGGCAAGCACGCCCTCTTGCCTTGGCCCCGAGAGCAAAGTCCCGAGCGAGCACTCGACTCAGTGCAATGCACCCGGAAGGACGCTCTCGCTCGTCTTTCAAGGAGCGATTCCTAACAGCACAAGCAGCAGAGGCACAAACTGCATGACGAGAAGGGACAACGTAGAACACCTCTCTGTCCTGGCACATTTTCGTGTGCGATACTTCCCTCCGGGTCTTCGGGCCTTGCGAAGCTCCGTGTACTGCGAGCGCTGCTACTCGCAGCTGAGAAGGACCGTGGAGCTAGCGGCGAATTCGGAGAGCTCTTCGCTGCACTGCGCCGCTCGCAAGCGGCTTCGTTCTTCGCCTTCTGCCGTCCGGCGACAGCTGAACTCCGGCGGTCAGTTGCAGCTCTGCCCAACAGCGTGTTCTCAGTTCTGCGGGCAAGCACGCCCTCTTGCCTTGGCCCCGAGAGCAAAGTCCCGAGCGAGCACTCGACTCAGTGCAATGCACCCGGAAGGACGCTCTCGCTCGTCTTTCAAGGAGCGATTCCTAACAGCAGAAGCAGCAGAGGCACAAACTGCATGACGAGAAGGGACAACGTAGAACACGTCTCTGTCCTGGCACATTTTCGTGTGCGATACTTCCCTCCGGGTCTTCGGGCCTTGCGAAGCTCCGTGTACTGCGAGCGCTGCTACTCGCAGCTGAGAAGGACCGTGGAGCTAGCGGCGAATTCGGAGAGCTCTTCGCTGCACTGCGCCGCTCGCAAGCGGCTTCGTTCTTCGCCTTCTGCCGTCCGGCGACAGCTGAACTCCGGCGGTCAGTTGCAGCTCTGCCCAACAGCGTGTTCTCAGTTCTGCGGGCAAGCACGCCCTCTTGCCTTGGCCCCGGGAGCAAAGTCCCGAGCGAGCACTCACTCAGTGCAATGCACCCGGAAGGACGCTCTCGCTCGTCTTTCAAGGAGCGATTCCTAACAGCACAAGCAGCAGAGGCACAAACTGCATGACGAGAAGGGACAACGTAGAACACGTCTCTGTCCTGGCACATTTGCGTGTGCGAAACTTCCCTCCGGGTCTTCGGGCCTTGCGAAGCTCCGTGTACTGCGAGCGCTGCTACTCGCAGCTGAGAAGGACCGTGGAGCTAGCGGCGAATTCGGAGAGCTCTTCGCTGCACTGCGCCGCTCGCAAGCGGCTTCGTTCTTCGCCTTCTGCCGTCCGGCGACAGCTGAACTCCGGCGGTCAGTTGCAGCTCTGCCCAACAGCGTGTTCTCAGTTCTGCGGGCAAGCACGCCCTCTTGCCTTGGCCCCGGGAGCAAAGTCCCGAGCGAGCACTCGACTCAGTGCAATGCACCCGGAAGGACGCTCTCGCTCGTCTTTCAAGGAGCGATTCCTAACAGCACAAGCAGCAGAGGCACAAACTGCATGACGAGAAGGGACAACGTAGAACACGTCTCTGTCCTGGCACATTTTCGTGTGCGAAACTTCCCTCCGGGTCTTCGGGCCTTGCGAAGCTCCGTGTACTGCGAGCGCTGCTACTCGCAGCTGAGAAGGACCGTGGAGCTAGCGGCGAATTCGGAGAGCTCTTCGCTGCACTGCGCCGCTCGCAAGCGGCTTCGTTCTTCGCCTTCTGCCGTCCGGCGACAGCTGAACTCCGGCGGTCAGTTGCAGCTCTGCCCAACAGCGTGTTCTCAGTTCTGCGGGCAAGCACGCCCTCTTGCCTTGGCCCCGGGAGCAAAGTCCCGAGCGAGCACTCGACTCAGTGCAATGCACCCGGAAGGACGCTCTCGCTCGTCTTTCAAGGAGCGATTCCTAACAGCACAAGCAGCAGAGGCACAAACTGCATGACGAGAAGGGACAACGTAGAACACGTCTCTGTCCTGGCACATTTTCGTGTGCGATACTTCCCTCCGGGTCTTCGGGCCTTGCGAAGCTCCGTGTACTGCGAGCGCTGCTACTCGCAGCTGAGAAGGACCGTGGAGCTAGCGGCGAATTCGGAGAGCTCTTCGCTGCACTGCGCCGCTCGCAAGCGGCTTCGTTCTTCGCCTTCTGCCGTCCGGCGACAGCTGAACTCCGGCGGTCAGTTGCAGCTCTGCCCAACAGCGTGTTCTCAGTTCTGCGGGCAAGCACGCCCTCTTGCCTTGGCCCCGGGAGCAAAGTCCCGAGCGAGCACTCGACTCAGTGCAATGCACCCGGAAGGACGCTCTCGCTCGTCTTTCAAGGAGCGATTCCTAACAGCACAAGCAGCAGAGGCACAAACTGCATGACGAGAAGGGACAACGTAGAACACGTCTCTGTCCTGGCACATTTTCGTGTGCGATACTTCCCTCCGGGTCTTCGGGCCTTGCGAAGCTCCGTGTACTGCGAGCGCTGCTACTCGCAGCTGAGAAGGACCGTGGAGCTAGCGGCGAATTCGGAGAGCTCTTCGCTGCACTGCGCCGCTCGCAAGCGGCTTCGTTCTTCGCCTTCTGCCGTCCGGCGACAGCTGAACTCCGGCGGTCAGTTG
Source organism: Sturnus vulgaris (assembly GCF_052056855.1). NCBI lineage: Eukaryota > Metazoa > Chordata > Aves > Passeriformes > Sturnidae > Sturnus > Sturnus vulgaris. Next base: position 29,069 of record NW_028276592.1, read on the forward strand.
CAGCTCTGCCCAACAGCGTGTTCTCAGTTCTGCGGGCAAGCACGCCCTCTTGCCTTGGCCCCGGGAGCAAAGTCCCGAGCGAGCACTCGACTCAGTGCAATGCACCCGGAAGGACGCTCTCGCTCGTCTTTCAAGGAGCGATTCCTAACAGCACAAGCAGCAGAGGCACAAACTGCATGACGAGAAGGGACAACGTAGAACACGTCTCTGTCCTGGCACATTTTCGTGTGCGATACTTCCCTCCGGGTCTTCGGGCCTTGCGAAGCTCCGTGTACTGCGAGCGCTGCTACTCGCAGCTGAGAAGGACCGTGGAGCTAGCGGCGAATTCGGAGAGCTCTTCGCTGCACTGCGCCGCTCGCAAGCGGCTTCGTTCTTCGCCTTCTGCCGTCCGGCGACAGCTGAACTCCGGCGGTCAGTTGCAGCTCTGCCCAACAGCGTGTTCTCAGTTCTGCGGGCAAGCACGCCCTCTTGCCTTGGCCCCGAGAGCAAAGTCCCGAGCGAGCACTCGACTCAGTGCAATGCACCCGGAAGGACGCTCTCGCTCGTCTTTCAAGGAGCGATTCCTAACAGCAGAAGCAGCAGAGGCACAAACTGCATGACGAGAAGGGACAACGTAGAACACGTCTCTGTCCTGGCACATTTCCGTGTGCGATACTTCCCTCCGGGTCTTCGGGCCTTGCGAAGCTCCGTGTACTGCGAGCGCTGCTACTCGCAGCTGAGAAGGACCGTGGAGCTAGCGGCGAATTCGGAGAGCTCTTCGCTGCACTGCGCCGCTCGCAAGCGGCTTCGTTCTTCGCCTTCTGCCGTCCGGCGACAGCTGAACTCCGGCGGTCAGTTGCAGCTCTGCCCAACAGCGTGTTCTCAGTTCTGCGGGCAAGCACGCCCTCTTGCCTTGGCCCCGGGAGCAAAGTCCCGAGCGAGCACTCGACTCAGTGCAATGCACCCGGAAGGACGCTCTCGCTCGTCTTTCAAGGAGCGATTCCTAACAGCACAAGCAGCAGAGGCACAAACTGCATGACGAGAAGGGACAACGTAGAACACCTCTCTGTCCTGGCACATTTTCGTGTGCGATACTTCCCTCCGGGTCTTCGGGCCTTGCGAAGCTCCGTGTACTGCGAGCGCTGCTACTCGCAGCTGAGAAGGACCGTGGAGCTAGCGGCGAATTCGGAGAGCTCTTCGCTGCACTGCGCCGCTCGCAAGCGGCTTCGTTCTTCGCCTTCTGCCGTCCGGCGACAGCTGAACTCCGGCGGTCAGTTGCAGCTCTGCCCAACAGCGTGTTCTCAGTTCTGCGGGCAAGCACGCCCTCTTGCCTTGGCCCCGAGAGCAAAGTCCCGAGCGAGCACTCGACTCAGTGCAATGCACCCGGAAGGACGCTCTCGCTCGTCTTTCAAGGAGCGATTCCTAACAGCACAAGCAGCAGAGGCACAAACTGCATGACGAGAAGGGACAACGTAGAACACGTCTCTGTCCTGGCACATTTCCGTGTGCCATACTTCCCTCCGGGTCTTCGGGCCTTGCGAAGCTCCGTGTACTGCGAGCGCTGCTACTCGCAGCTGAGAAGGACCGTGGAGCTAGCGGCGAATTCGGAGAGCTCTTCGCTGCACTGCGCCGCTCGCAAGCGGCTTCGTTCTTCGCCTTCTGCCGTCCGGCGAGAGCTGAACTCCGGCGGTCAGTTGCAGCTCTGCCCAACAGCGTGTTCTCAGTTCTGCGGGCAAGCACGCCCTCTTGCCTTGGCCCCGAGAGCAAAGTCCCGAGCGAGCACTCGACTCAGTGCAATGCACCCGGAAGGACGCTCTCGCTCGTCTTTCAAGGAGCGATTCCTAACAGCACAAGCAGCAGAGGCACAAACTGCATGACGAGAAGGGACAACGTAGAACACGTCTCTGTCCTGGCACATTTTCGTGTGCGATACTTCCCTCCGGGTCTTCGGGCCTTGCGAAGCTCCGTGTACTGCGAGCGCTGCTACTCGCAGCTCAGAAGGACCGTGGAGCTAGCGGCGAATTCGGAGAGCTCTTCGCTGCACTGCGCCGCTCGCAAGCGGCTTCGTTCTTCGCCTTCTGCCGTCCGGCGACAGCTGAACTCCGGCGGTCAGTTGCAGCTCTGCCCAACAGCGTGTTCTCAGTTCTGCGGGCAAGCACGCCCTCTTGCCTTGGCCCCGGGAGCAAAGTCCCGAGCGAGCACTCGACTCAGTGCAATGCACCCGGAAGGACGCTCTCGCTCGTCTTTCAAGGAGCGATTCCTAACAGCACAAGCAGCAGAGGCACAAACTGCATGACGAGAAGGGACAACGTAGAACACGTCTCTGTCCTGGCACATTTTCGTGTGCGAAACTTCCCTCCGGGTCTTCGGGCCTTGCGAAGCTCCGTGTACTGCGAGCGCTGCTACTCGCAGCTGAGAAGGACCGTGGAGCTAGCGGCGAATTCGGAGAGCTCTTCGCTGCACTGCGCCGCTCGCAAGCGGCTTCGTTCTTCGCCTTCTGCCGTCCGGCGACAGCTGAACTCCGGCGGTCAGTTGCAGCTCTGCCCAACAGCGTGTTCTCAGTTCTGCGGGCAAGCACGCCCTCTTGCCTTGGCCCCGGGAGCAAAGTCCCGAGCGAGCACTCGACTCAGTGCAATGCACCCGGAAGGACGCTCTCGCTCGTCTTTCAAGGAGCGATTCCTAACAGCAGAAGCAGCAGAGGCACAAACTGCATGACGAGAAGGGACAACGTAGAACACGTCTCTGTCCTGGCACATTTTCGTGTGCGATACTTCCCTCCGGGTCTTCGGGCCTTGCGAAGCTCCGTGTACTGCGAGCGCTGCTACTCGCAGCTGAGAAGGACCGTGGAGCTAGCGGCGAATTCGGAGAGCTCTTCGCTGCACTGCGCCGCTCGCAAGCGGCTTCGTTCTTCGCCTTCTGCCGTCCGGCGACAGCTGAACTCCGGCGGTCAGTTGCAGCTCTGCCCAACAGCGTGTTCTCAGTTCTGCGGGCAAGCACGCCCTCTTGCCTTGGCCCCGGGAGCAAAGTCCCGAGCGAGCACTCGACTCAGTGCAATGCACCCGGAAGGACGCTCTCGCTCGTCTTTCAAGGAGCGATTCCTAACAGCACAAGCAGCAGAGGCACAAACTGCATGACGAGAAGGGACAACGTAGAACACGTCTCTGTCCTGGCACATTTTCGTGTGCGATACTTCCCTCCGGGTCTTCGGGCCTTGCGAAGCTCCGTGTACTGCGAGCGCTGCTACTCGCAGCTGAGAAGGACCGTGGAGCTAGCGGCGAATTCGGAGAGCTCTTCGCTGCACTGCGCCGCTCGCAAGCGGCTTCGTTCTTCGCCTTCTGCCGTCCGGCGACAGCTGAACTCCGGCGGTCAGTTGCAGCTCTGCCCAACAGCGTGTTCTCAGTTCTGCGGGCAAGCACGCCCTCTTGCCTTGGCCCCGAGAGCAAAGTCCCGAGCGAGCACTCGACTCAGTGCAATGCACCCGGAAGGACGCTCTCGCTCGTCTTTCAAGGAGCGATTCCTAACAGCACAAGCAGCAGAGGCACAAACTGCATGACGAGAAGGGACAACGTAGAACACCTCTCTGTCCTGGCACATTTTCGTGTGCGATACTTCCCTCCGGGTCTTCGGGCCTTGCGAAGCTCCGTGTACTGCGAGCGCTGCTACTCGCAGCTGAGAAGGACCGTGGAGCTAGCGGCGAATTCGGAGAGCTCTTCGCTGCACTGCGCCGCTCGCAAGCGGCTTCGTTCTTCGCCTTCTGCCGTCCGGCGACAGCTGAACTCCGGCGGTCAGTTGCAGCTCTGCCCAACAGCGTGTTCTCAGTTCTGCGGGCAAGCACGCCCTCTTGCCTTGGCCCCGAGAGCAAAGTCCCGAGCGAGCACTCGACTCAGTGCAATGCACCCGGAAGGACGCTCTCGCTCGTCTTTCAAGGAGCGATTCCTAACAGCACAAGCAGCAGAGGCACAAACTGCATGACGAGAAGGGACAACGTAGAACACGTCTCTGTCCTGGCACATTTCCGTGTGCCATACTTCCCTCCGGGTCTTCGGGCCTTGCGAAGCTCCGTGTACTGCGAGCGCTGCTACTCGCAGCTGAGAAGGACCGTGGAGCTAGCGGCGAATTCGGAGAGCTCTTCGCTGCACTGCGCCGCTCGCAAGCGGCTTCGTTCTTCGCCTTCTGCCGTCCGGCGACAGCTGAACTCCGGCGGTCAGTTGCAGCTCTGCCCAACAGCGTGTTCTCAGTTCTGCGGGCAAGCACGCCCTCTTGCCTTGGCCCCGAGAGCAAAGTCCCGAGCGAGCACTCGACTCAGTGCAATGCACCCGGAAGGGCGCTCTCGCTCGTCTTTCAAGGAGCGATTCCTAACAGCACAAGCAGCAGAGGCACAAACTGCATGACGAGAAGGGACAACGTAGAACACGTCTCTGTCCTGGCACATTTTCGTGTGCGATACTTCCCTCCGGGTCTTCGGGCCTTGCGAAGCTCCGTGTACTGCGAGCGCTGCTACTCGCAGCTGAGAAGGACCGTGGAGCTAGCGGCGAATTCGGAGAGCTCTTCGCTGCACTGCGCCGCTCGCAAGCGGCTTCGTTCTTCGCCTTCTGCCGTCCGGCGAGAGCTGAACTCCGGCGGTCAGTTGCAGCTCTGCCCAACAGCGTGTTCTCAGTTCTGCGGGCAAGCACGCCCTCTTGCCTTGGCCCCGAGAGCAAAGTCCCGAGCGAGCACTCGACTCAGTGCAATGCACCCGGAAGGACGCTCTCGCTCGTCTTTCAAGGAGCGATTCCTAACAGCACAAGCAGCAGAGGCACAAACTGCATGACGAGAAGGGACAACGTAGAACACGTCTCTGTCCTGGCACATTTTCGTGTGCGATACTTCCCTCCGGGTCTTCGGGCCTTGCGAAGCCCTGTGTACTGCGAGCGCTGCTACTCGCAGCTGAGAAGGACCGTGGAGCTAGCGGCGAATTCGGAGAGCTCTTCGCTGCACTGCGCCGCTCGCAAGCGGCTTCGTTCTTCGCCTTCTGCCGTCCGGCGACAGCTGAACTCCGGCGGTCAGTTGCAGCTCTGCCCAACAGCGTGTTCTCAGTTCTGCGGGCAAGCACGCCCTCTTGCCTTGGCCCCGAGAGCAAAGTCCCGAGCGAGCACTCGACTCAGTGCAATGCACCCGGAAGGACGCTCTCGCTCGTCTTTCAAGGAGCGATTCCTAACAGCACAAGCAGCAGAGGCACAAACTGCATGACGAGAGGGGACAACGTAGAACACGTCTCTGTCCTGGCACATTTCCGTGTGCCATACTTCCCTCCGGGTCTTCGGGCCTTGCGAAGCTCCGTGTACTGCGAGCGCTGCTACTCGCAGCTCAGAAGGACCGTGGAGCTAGCGGCGAATTCGGAGAGCTCTTCGCTGCACTGCGCCGCTCGCAAGCGGCTTCGTTCTTCGCCTTCTGCCGTCCGGCGACAGCTGAACTCCGGCGGTCAGTTGCAGCTCTGCCCAACAGCGTGTTCTCAGTTCTGCGGGCAAGCACGCCCTCTTGCCTTGGCCCCGAGAGCAAAGTCCCGAGCGAGCACTCGACTCAGTGCAATGCACCCGGAAGGACGCTCTCGCTCGTCTTTCAAGGAGCGATTCCTAACAGCACAAGCAGCAGAGGCACAAACTGCATGACGAGAAGGGACAACGTAGAACACGTCTCTGTCCTGGCACATTTTCGTGTGCGATACTTCCCTCCGGGTCTTCGGGCCTTGCGAAGCTCCGTGTACTGCGAGCGCTGCTACTCGCAGCTGAGAAGGACCGTGGAGCTAGCGGCGAATTCGGAGAGCTCTTCGCTGCACTGCGCCGCTCGCAAGCGGCTTCGTTCTTCGCCTTCTGCCGTCCGGCGACAGCTGAACTCCGGCGGTCAGTTGCAGCTCTGCCCAACAGCGTGTTCTCAGTTCTGCGGGCAAGCACGCCCTCTTGCCTTGGCCCCGAGAGCAAAGTCCCGAGCGAGCACTCGACTCAGTGCAATGCACCCGGAAGGACGCTCTCGCTCGTCTTTCAAGGAGCGATTCCTAACAGCACAAGCAGCAGAGGCACAAACTGCATGACGAGAAGGGACAACGTAGAACACGTCTCTGTCCTGGCACATTTTCGTGTGCGATACTTCCCTCCGGGTCTTCGGGCCTTGCGAAGCTCCGTGTACTGCGAGCGCTGCTACTCGCAGCTGAGAAGGACCGTGGAGCTAGCGGCGAATTCGGAGAGCTCTTCGCTGCACTGCGCCGCTCGCAAGCGGCTTCGTTCTTCGCCTTCTGCCGTCCGGCGACAGCTGAACTCCGGCGGTCAGTTGCAGCTCTGCCCAACAGCGTGTTCTCAGTTCTGCGGGCAAGCACGCCCTCTTGCCTTGGCCCCGGGAGCAAAGTCCCGAGCGAGCACTCGACTCAGTGCAATGCACCCGGAAGGACGCTCTCGCTCGTCTTTCAAGGAGCGATTCCTAACAGCACAAGCAGCAGAGGCACAAACTGCATGACGAGAAGGGACAACGTAGAACACGTCTCTGTCCTGGCACATTTTCGTGTGCGATACTTCCCTCCGGGTCTTCGGGCCTTGCGAAGCTCCGTGTACTGCGAGCGCTGCTACTCGCAGCTGAGAAGGACCGTGGAGCTAGCGGCGAATTCGGAGAGCTCTTCGCTGCACTGCGCCGCTCGCAAGCGGCTTCGTTCTTCGCCTTCTGCCGTCCGGCGACAGCTGAACTCCGGCGGTCAGTTGCAGCTCTGCCCAACAGCGTGTTCTCAGTTCTGCGGGCAAGCACGCCCTCTTGCCTTGGCCCCGGGAGCAAAGTCCCGAGCGAGCACTCGACTCAGTGCAATGCACCCGGAAGGACGCTCTCGCTCGTCTTTCAAGGAGCGATTCCTAACAGCACAAGCAGCAGAGGCACAAACTGCATGACGAGAAGGGACAACGTAGAACACGTCTCTGTCCTGGCACATTTTCGTGTGCGATACTTCCCTCCGGGTCTTCGGGCCTTGCGAAGCTCCGTGTACTGCGAGCGCTGCTACTCGCAGCTCAGAAGGACCGTGGAGCTAGCGGCGAATTCGGAGAGCTCTTCGCTGCACTGCGCCGCTCGCAAGCGGCTTCGTTCTTCGCCTTCTGCCGTCCGGCGACAGCTGAACTCCGGCGGTCAGTTGCAGCTCTGCCCAACAGCGTGTTCTCAGTTCTGCGGGCAAGCACGCCCTCTTGCCTTGGCCCCGGGAGCAAAGTCCCGAGCGAGCACTCGACTCAGTGCAATGCACCCGGAAGGACGCTCTCGCTCGTCTTTCAAGGAGCGATTCCTAACAGCACAAGCAGCAGAGGCACAAACTGCATGACGAGAAGGGACAACGTAGAACACGTCTCTGTCCTGGCACATTTTCGTGTGCGATACTTCCCTCCGGGTCTTCGGGCCTTGCGAAGCTCCGTGTACTGCGAGCGCTGCTACTCGCAGCTGAGAAGGACCGTGGAGCTAGCGGCGAATTCGGAGAGCTCTTCGCTGCACTGCGCCGCTCGCAAGCGGCTTCGTTCTTCGCCTTCTGCCGTCCGGCGACAGCTGAACTCCGGCGGTCAGTTGCAGCTCTGCCCAACAGCGTGTTCTCAGTTCTGCGGGCAAGCACGCCCTCTTGCCTTGGCCCCGGGAGCAAAGTCCCGAGCGAGCACTCGACTCAGTGCAATGCACCCGGAAGGACGCTCTCGCTCGTCTTTCAAGGAGCGATTCCTAACAGCACAAGCAGCAGAGGCACAAACTGCATGACGAGAAGGGACAACGTAGAACACGTCTCTGTCCTGGCACATTTTCGTGTGCGAAACTTCCCTCCGGGTCTTCGGGCCTTGCGAAGCTCCGTGTACTGCGAGCGCTGCTACTCGTAGCTGAGAAGGACCGTGGAGCTAGCGGCGAATTCGGAGAGCTCTTCGCTGCACTGCGCCGCTCGCAAGCGGCTTCGTTCTTCGCCTTCTGCCGTCCGGCGAGAGCTGAACTCCGGCGGTCAGTTGCAGCTCTGCCCAACAGCGTGTTCTCAGTTCTGCGGGCAAGCACGCCCTCTTGCCTTGGCCCCGGGAGCAAAGTCCCGAGCGAGCACTCGACTCAGTGCAATGCACCCGGAAGGACGCTCTCGCTCGTCTTTCAAGGAGCGATTCCTAACAGCAGAAGCAGCAGAGGCACAAACTGCATGACGAGAAGGGACAACGTAGAACACGTCTCTGTCCTGGCACATTTTCGTGTGCGATACTTCCCTCCGGGTCTTCGGGCCTTGCGAAGCTCCGTGTACTGCGAGCGCTGCTACTCGCAGCTGAGAAGGACCGTGGAGCTAGCGGCGAATTCGGAGAGCTCTTCGCTGCACTGCGCCGCTCGCAAGCGGCTTCGTTCTTCGCCTTCTGCCGTCCGGCGACAGCTGAACTCCGGCGGTCAGTTGCAGCTCTGCCCAACAGCGTGTTCTCAGTTCTGCGGGCAAGCACGCCCTCTTGCCTTGGCCCCGAGAGCAAAGTCCCGAGCGAGCACTCGACTCAGTGCAATGCACCCGGAAGGACGCTCTCGCTCGTCTTTCAAGGAGCGATTCCTAACAGCACAAGCAGCAGAGGCACAAACTGCATGACGAGAAGGGACAACGTAGAACACGTCTCTGTCCTGGCACATTTTCGTGTGCGATACTTCCCTCCGGGTCTTCGGGCCTTGCGAAGCTCCGTGTACTGCGAGCGCTGCTACTCGCAGCTGAGAAGGACCGTGGAGCTAGCGGCGAATTCGGAGAGCTCTTCGCTGCACTGCGCCGCTCGCAAGCGGCTTCGTTCTTCGCCTTCTGCCGTCCGGCGACAGCTGAACTCCGGCGGTCAGTTGCAGCTCTGCCCAACAGCGTGTTCTCAGTTCTGCGGGCAAGCACGCCCTCTTGCCTTGGCCCCGAGAGCAAAGTCCCGAGCGAGCACTCGACTCAGTGCAATGCACCCGGAAGGACGCTCTCGCTCGTCTTTCAAGGAGCGATTCCTAACAGCACAAGCAGCAGAGGCACAAACTGCATGACGAGAAGGGACAACGTAGAACACGTCTCTGTCCTGGCACATTTCCGTGTGCCATACTTCCCTCCGGGTCTTCGGGCCTTGCGAAGCTCCGTGTACTGCGAGCGCTGCTACTCGCAGCTGAGAAGGACCGTGGAGCTAGCGGCGAATTCGGAGAGCTCTTCGCTGCACTGCGCCGCTCGCAAGCGGCTTCGTTCTTCGCCTTCTGCCGTCCGGCGACAGCTGAACTCCGGCGGTCAGTTGCAGCTCTGCCCAACAGCGTGTTCTCAGTTCTGCGGGCAAGCACGCCCTCTTGCCTTGGCCCCGAGAGCAAAGTCCCGAGCGAGCACTCGACTCAGTGCAATGCACCCGGAAGGGCGCTCTCGCTCGTCTTTCAAGGAGCGATTCCTAACAGCAGAAGCAGCAGAGGCACAAACTGCATGACGAGAAGGGACAACGTAGAACACGTCTCTGTCCTGGCACATTTTCGTGTGCGAAACTTCCCTCCGGGTCTTCGGGCCTTGCGAAGCTCCGTGTACTGCGAGCGCTGCTACTCGCAGCTGAGAAGGACCGTGGAGCTAGCGGCGAATTCGGAGAGCTCTTCGCTGCACTGCGCCGCTCGCAAGCGGCTTCGTTCTTCGCCTTTTGCCGTCCGGCGAGAGCTGAACTCCGGCGGTCAGTTGCAGCTCTGCCCAACAGCGTGTTCTCAGTTCTGCGGGCAAGCACGCCCTCTTGCCTTGGCCCCGAGAGCAAAGTCCCGAGCGAGCACTCGACTCAGTGCAATGCACCCGGAAGGACGCTCTCGCTCGTCTTTCAAGGAGCGATTCCTAACAGCACAAGCAGCAGAGGCACAAACTGCATGACGAGAAGGGACAACGTAGAACACGTCTCTGTCCTGGCACATTTTCGTGTGCGATACTTCCCTCCGGGTCTTCGGGCCTTGCGAAGCCCTGTGTACTGCGAGCGCTGCTACTCGCAGCTGAGAAGGACCGTGGAGCTAGCGGCGAATTCGGAGAGCTCTTCGCTGCACTGCGCCGCTCGCAAGCGGCTTCGTTCTTCGCCTTCTGCCGTCCGGCGAGAGCTGAACTCCGGCGGTCAGTTGCAGCTCTGCCCAACAGCGTGTTCTCAGTTCTGCGGGCAAGCACGCCCTCTTGCCTTGGCCCCGAGAGCAAAGTCCCGAGCGAGCACTCGACTCAGTGCAATGCACCCGGAAGGACGCTCTCGCTCGTCTTTCAAGGAGCGATTCCTAACAGCACAAGCAGCAGAGGCACAAACTGCATGACGAGAAGGGACAACGTAGAACACGTCTCTGTCCTGGCACATTTTCGTGTGCGATACTTCCCTCCGGGTCTTCGGGCCTTGCGAAGCTCCGTGTACTGCGAGCGCTGCTACTCGCAGCTGAGAAGGACCGTGGAGCTAGCGGCGAATTCGGAGAGCTCTTCGCTGCACTGCGCCGCTCGCAAGCGGCTTCGTTCTTCGCCTTCTGCCGTCCGGCGACAGCTGAACTCCGGCGGTCAGTTGCAGCTCTGCCCAACAGCGTGTTCTCAGTTCTGCGGGCAAGCACGCCCTCTTGCCTTGGCCCCGGGAGCAAAGTCCCGAGCGAGCACTCGACTCAGTGCAATGCACCCGGAAGGACGCTCTCGCTCGTCTTTCAAGGAGCGATTCCTAACAGCACAAGCAGCAGAGGCACAAACTGCATGACGAGAAGGGACAACGTAGAACACGTCTCTGTCCTGGCACATTTTCGTGTGCGATACTTCCCTCCGGGTCTTCGGGCCTTGCGAAGCTCCGTGTACTGCGAGCGCTGCTACTCGCAGCTGAGAAGGACCGTGGAGCTAGCGGCGAATTCGGAGAGCTCTTCGCTGCACTGCGCCGCTCGCAAGCGGCTTCGTTCTTCGCCTTCTGCCGTCCGGCGACAGCTGAACTCCGGCGGTCAGTTGCAGCTCTGCCCAACAGCGTGTTCTCAGTTCTGCGGGCAAGCACGCCCTCTTGCCTTGGCCCCGAGAGCAAAGTCCCGAGCGAGCACTCGACTCAGTGCAATGCACCCGGAAGGACGCTCTCGCTCGTCTTTCAAGGAGCGATTCCTAACAGCACAAGCAGCAGAGGCACAAACTGCATGACGAGAAGGGACAACGTAGAACACGTCTCTGTCCTGGCACATTTTCGTGTGCGATACTTCCCTCCGGGTCTTCGGGCCTTGCGAAGCTCCGTGTACTGCGAGCGCTGCTACTCGCAGCTGAGAAGGACCGTGGAGCTAGCGGCGAATTCGGAGAGCTCTTCGCTGCACTGCGCCGCTCGCAAGCGGCTTCGTTCTTCGCCTTCTGCCGTCCGGCGACAGCTGAACTCCGGCGGTCAGTTGCAGCTCTGCCCAACAGCGTGTTCTCAGTTCTGCGGGCAAGCACGCCCTCTTGCCTTGGCCCCGGGAGCAAAGTCCCGAGCGAGCACTCGACTCAGTGCAATGCACCCGGAAGGACGCTCTCGCTCGTCTTTCAAGGAGCGATTCCTAACAGCACAAGCAGCAGAGGCACAAACTGCATGACGAGAAGGGACAACGTAGAACACGTCTCTGTCCTGGCACATTTTCGTGTGCGATACTTCCCTCCGGGTCTTCGGGCCTTGCGAAGCTCCGTGTACTGCGAGCGCTGCTACTCGCAGCTGAGAAGGACCGTGGAGCTAGCGGCGAATTCGGAGAGCTCTTCGCTGCACTGCGCCGCTCGCAAGCGGCTTCGTTCTTCGCCTTCTGCCGTCCGGCGAGAGCTGAACTCCGGCGGTCAGTTGCAGCTCTGCCCAACAGCGTGTTCTCAGTTCTGCGGGCAAGCACGCCCTCTTGCCTTGGCCCCGGGAGCAAAGTCCCGAGCGAGCACTCGACTCAGTGCAATGCACCCGGAAGGACGCTCTCGCTCGTCTTTCAAGGAGCGATTCCTAACAGCAGAAGCAGCAGAGGCACAAACTGCATGACGAGAAGGGACAACGTAGAACACGTCTCTGTCCTGGCACATTTTCGTGTGCGATACTTCCCTCCGGGTCTTCGGGCCTTGCGAAGCTCCGTGTACTGCGAGCGCTGCTACTCGCAGCTGAGAAGGACCGTGGAGCTAGCGGCGAATTCGGAGAGCTCTTCGCTGCACTGCGCCGCTCGCAAGCGGCTTCGTTCTTCGCCTTCTGCCGTCCGGCGACAGCTGAACTCCGGCGGTCAGTTGCAGCTCTGCCCAACAGCGTGTTCTCAGTTCTGCGGGCAAGCACGCCCTCTTGCCTTGGCCCCGGGAGCAAAGTCCCGAGCGAGCACTCGACTCAGTGCAATGCACCCGGAAGGACGCTCTCGCTCGTCTTTCAAGGAGCGATTCCTAACAGCACAAGCAGCAGAGGCACAAACTGCATGACGAGAAGGGACAACGTAGAACACGTCTCTGTCCTGGCACATTTTCGTGTGCGATACTTCCCTCCGGGTCTTCGGGCCTTGCGAAGCTCCGTGTACTGCGAGCGCTGCTACTCGCAGCTGAGAAGGACCGTGGAGCTAGCGGCGAATTCGGAGAGCTCTTCGCTGCACTGCGCCGCTCGCAAGCGGCTTCGTTCTTCGCCTTCTGCCGTCCGGCGACAGCTGAACTCCGGCGGTCAGTTGCAGCTCTGCCCAACAGCGTGTTCTCAGTTCTGCGGGCAAGCACGCCCTCTTGCCTTGGCCCCGAGAGCAAAGTCCCGAGCGAGCACTCGACTCAGTGCAATGCACCCGGAAGGACGCTCTCGCTCGTCTTTCAAGGAGCGATTCCTAACAGCACAAGCAGCAGAGGCACAAACTGCATGACGAGAAGGGACAACGTAGAACACGTCTCTGTCCTGGCACATTTTCGTGTGCGATACTTCCCTCCGGGTCTTCGGGCCTTGCGAAGCTCCGTGTACTGCGAGCGCTGCTACTCGCAGCTCAGAAGGACCGTGGAGCTAGCGGCGAATTCGGAGAGCTCTTCGCTGCACTGCGCCGCTCGCAAGCGGCTTCGTTCTTCGCCTTCTGCCGTCCGGCGACAGCTGAACTCCGGCGGTCAGTTGCAGCTCTGCCCAACAGCGTGTTCTCAGTTCTGCGGGCAAGCACGCCCTCTTGCCTTGGCCCCGAGAGCAAAGTCCCGAGCGAGCACTCGACTCAGTGCAATGCACCCGGAAGGACGCTCTCGCTCGTCTTTCAAGGAGCGATTCCTAACAGCACAAGCAGCAGAGGCACAAACTGCATGACGAGAAGGGACAACGTAGAACACGTCTCTGTCCTGGCACATTTTCGTGTGCGATACTTCCCTCCGGGTCTTCGGGCCTTGCGAAGCTCCGTGTACTGCGAGCGCTGCTACTCGCAGCTGAGAAGGACCGTGGAGCTAGCGGCGAATTCGGAGAGCTCTTCGCTGCACTGCGCCGCTCGCAAGCGGCTTCGTTCTTCGCCTTCTGCCGTCCGGCGACAGCTGAACTCCGGCGGTCAGTTGCAGCTCTGCCCAACAGCGTGTTCTCAGTTCTGCGGGCAAGCACGCCCTCTTGCCTTGGCCCCGAGAGCAAAGTCCCGAGCGAGCACTCGACTCAGTGCAATGCACCCGGAAGGGCGCTCTCGCTCGTCTTTCAAGGAGCGATTCCTAACAGCACAAGCAGCAGAGGCACAAACTGCATGACGAGAAGGGACAACGTAGAACACGTCTCTGTCCTGGCACATTTTCGTGTGCGAAACTTCCCTCCGGGTCTTCGGGCCTTGCGAAGCTCCGTGTACTGCGAGCGCTGCTACTCGCAGCTGAGAAGGACCGTGGAGCTAGCGGCGAATTCGGAGAGCTCTTCGCTGCACTGCGCCGCTCGCAAGCGGCTTCGTTCTTCGCCTTCTGCCGTCCGGCGAGAGCTGAACTCCGGCGGTCAGTTGCAGCTCTGCCCAACAGCGTGTTCTCAGTTCTGCGGGCAAGCACGCCCTCTTGCCTTGGCCCCGAGAGCAAAGTCCCGAGCGAGCACTCGACTCAGTGCAATGCACCCGGAAGGACGCTCTCGCTCGTCTTTCAAGGAGCGATTCCTAACAGCACAAGCAGCAGAGGCACAAACTGCATGACGAGAAGGGACAACGTAGAACACGTCTCTGTCCTGGCACATTTTCGTGTGCGATACTTCCCTCCGGGTCTTCGGGCCTTGCGAAGCCCTGTGTACTGCGAGCGCTGCTACTCGCAGCTGAGAAGGACCGTGGAGCTAGCGGCGAATTCGGAGAGCTCTTCGCTGCACTGCGCCGCTCGCAAGCGGCTTCGTTCTTCGCCTTCTGCCGTCCGGCGACAGCTGAACTCCGGCGGTCAGTTGCAGCTCTGCCCAACAGCGTGTTCTCAGTTCTGCGGGCAAGCACGCCCTCTTGCCTTGGCCCCGAGAGCAAAGTCCCGAGCGAGCACTCGACTCAGTGCAATGCACCCGGAAGGACGCTCTCGCTCGTCTTTCAAGGAGCGATTCCTAACAGCACAAGCAGCAGAGGCACAAACTGCATGACGAGAAGGGACAACGTAGAACACGTCTCTGTCCTGGCACATTTTCGTGTGCGATACTTCCCTCCGGGTCTTCGGGCCTTGCGAAGCTCCGTGTACTGCGAGCGCTGCTACTCGCAGCTGAGAAGGACCGTGGAGCTAGCGGCGAATTCGGAGAGCTCTTCGCTGCACTGCGCCGCTCGCAAGCGGCTTCGTTCTTCGCCTTCTGCCGTCCGGCGACAGCTGAACTCCGGCGGTCAGTTGCAGCTCTGCCCAACAGCGTGTTCTCAGTTCTGCGGGCAAGCACGCCCTCTTGCCTTGGCCCCGAGAGCAAAGTCCCGAGCGAGCACTCGACTCAGTGCAATGCACCCGGAAGGACGCTCTCGCTCGTCTTTCAAGGAGCGATTCCTAACAGCACAAGCAGCAGAGGCACAAACTGCATGACGAGAAGGGACAACGTAGAACACGTCTCTGTCCTGGCACATTTTCGTGTGCGATACTTCCCTCCGGGTCTTCGGGCCTTGCGAAGCTCCGTGTACTGCGAGCGCTGCTACTCGCAGCTGAGAAGGACCGTGGAGCTAGCGGCGAATTCGGAGAGCTCTTCGCTGCACTGCGCCGCTCGCAAGCGGCTTCGTTCTTCGCCTTCTGCCGTCCGGCGACAGCTGAACTCCGGCGGTCAGTTGC
Organism: Sturnus vulgaris; assembly: GCF_052056855.1. Lineage (NCBI taxonomy): Eukaryota > Metazoa > Chordata > Aves > Passeriformes > Sturnidae > Sturnus > Sturnus vulgaris. The sequence goes on from NW_028276592.1 coordinate 44,154, forward strand.
AGCTCTGCCCAACAGCGTGTTCTCAGTTCTGCGGGCAAGCACGCCCTCTTGCCTTGGCCCCGGGAGCAAAGTCCCGAGCGAGCACTCGACTCAGTGCAATGCACCCGGAAGGACGCTCTCGCTCGTCTTTCAAGGAGCGATTCCTAACAGCACAAGCAGCAGAGGCACAAACTGCATGACGAGAAGGGACAACGTAGAACACGTCTCTGTCCTGGCACATTTTCGTGTGCGATACTTCCCTCCGGGTCTTCGGGCCTTGCGAAGCTCCGTGTACTGCGAGCGCTGCTACTCGCAGCTGAGAAGGACCGTGGAGCTAGCGGCGAATTCGGAGAGCTCTTCGCTGCACTGCGCCGCTCGCAAGCGGCTTCGTTCTTCGCCTTCTGCCGTCCGGCGAGAGCTGAACTCCGGCGGTCAGTTGCAGCTCTGCCCAACAGCGTGTTCTCAGTTCTGCGGGCAAGCACGCCCTCTTGCCTTGGCCCCGGGAGCAAAGTCCCGAGCGAGCACTCGACTCAGTGCAATGCACCCGGAAGGACGCTCTCGCTCGTCTTTCAAGGAGCGATTCCTAACAGCAGAAGCAGCAGAGGCACAAACTGCATGACGAGAAGGGACAACGTAGAACACGTCTCTGTCCTGGCACATTTTCGTGTGCGATACTTCCCTCCGGGTCTTCGGGCCTTGCGAAGCTCCGTGTACTGCGAGCGCTGCTACTCGCAGCTGAGAAGGACCGTGGAGCTAGCGGCGAATTCGGAGAGCTCTTCGCTGCACTGCGCCGCTCGCAAGCGGCTTCGTTCTTCGCCTTCTGCCGTCCGGCGACAGCTGAACTCCGGCGGTCAGTTGCAGCTCTGCCCAACAGCGTGTTCTCAGTTCTGCGGGCAAGCACGCCCTCTTGCCTTGGCCCCGGGAGCAAAGTCCCGAGCGAGCACTCGACTCAGTGCAATGCACCCGGAAGGACGCTCTCGCTCGTCTTTCAAGGAGCGATTCCTAACAGCACAAGCAGCAGAGGCACAAACTGCATGACGAGAAGGGACAACGTAGAACACGTCTCTGTCCTGGCACATTTTCGTGTGCGATACTTCCCTCCGGGTCTTCGGGCCTTGCGAAGCTCCGTGTACTGCGAGCGCTGCTACTCGCAGCTGAGAAGGACCGTGGAGCTAGCGGCGAATTCGGAGAGCTCTTCGCTGCACTGCGCCGCTCGCAAGCGGCTTCGTTCTTCGCCTTCTGCCGTCCGGCGACAGCTGAACTCCGGCGGTCAGTTGCAGCTCTGCCCAACAGCGTGTTCTCAGTTCTGCGGGCAAGCACGCCCTCTTGCCTTGGCCCCGAGAGCAAAGTCCCGAGCGAGCACTCGACTCAGTGCAATGCACCCGGAAGGACGCTCTCGCTCGTCTTTCAAGGAGCGATTCCTAACAGCACAAGCAGCAGAGGCACAAACTGCATGACGAGAAGGGACAACGTAGAACACGTCTCTGTCCTGGCACATTTCCGTGTGCCATACTTCCCTCCGGGTCTTCGGGCCTTGCGAAGCTCCGTGTACTGCGAGCGCTGCTACTCGCAGCTGAGAAGGACCGTGGAGCTAGCGGCGAATTCGGAGAGCTCTTCGCTGCACTGCGCCGCTCGCAAGCGGCTTCGTTCTTCGCCTTCTGCCGTCCGGCGACAGCTGAACTCCGGCGGTCAGTTGCAGCTCTGCCCAACAGCGTGTTCTCAGTTCTGCGGGCAAGCACGCCCTCTTGCCTTGGCCCCGAGAGCAAAGTCCCGAGCGAGCACTCGACTCAGTGCAATGCACCCGGAAGGACGCTCTCGCTCGTCTTTCAAGGAGCGATTCCTAACAGCACAAGCAGCAGAGGCACAAACTGCATGACGAGAAGGGACAACGTAGAACACGTCTCTGTCCTGGCACATTTTCGTGTGCGATACTTCCCTCCGGGTCTTCGGGCCTTGCGAAGCTCCGTGTACTGCGAGCGCTGCTACTCGCAGCTGAGAAGGACCGTGGAGCTAGCGGCGAATTCGGAGAGCTCTTCGCTGCACTGCGCCGCTCGCAAGCGGCTTCGTTCTTCGCCTTCTGCCGTCCGGCGACAGCTGAACTCCGGCGGTCAGTTGCAGCTCTGCCCAACAGCGTGTTCTCAGTTCTGCGGGCAAGCACGCCCTCTTGCCTTGGCCCCGAGAGCAAAGTCCCGAGCGAGCACTCGACTCAGTGCAATGCACCCGGAAGGACGCTCTCGCTCGTCTTTCAAGGAGCGATTCCTAACAGCACAAGCAGCAGAGGCACAAACTGCATGACGAGAAGGGACAACGTAGAACACGTCTCTGTCCTGGCACATTTTCGTGTGCGATACTTCCCTCCGGGTCTTCGGGCCTTGCGAAGCTCCGTGTACTGCGAGCGCTGCTACTCGCAGCTGAGAAGGACCGTGGAGCTAGCGGCGAATTCGGAGAGCTCTTCGCTGCACTGCGCCGCTCGCAAGCGGCTTCGTTCTTCGCCTTCTGCCGTCCGGCGACAGCTGAACTCCGGCGGTCAGTTGCAGCTCTGCCCAACAGCGTGTTCTCAGTTCTGCGGGCAAGCACGCCCTCTTGCCTTGGCCCCGGGAGCAAAGTCCCGAGCGAGCACTCGACTCAGTGCAATGCACCCGGAAGGACGCTCTCGCTCGTCTTTCAAGGAGCGATTCCTAACAGCAGAAGCAGCAGAGGCACAAACTGCATGACGAGAAGGGACAACGTAGAACACGTCTCTGTCCTGGCACATTTTCGTGTGCGATACTTCCCTCCGGGTCTTCGGGCCTTGCGAAGCTCCGTGTACTGCGAGCGCTGCTACTCGCAGCTGAGAAGGACCGTGGAGCTAGCGGCGAATTCGGAGAGCTCTTCGCTGCACTGCGCCGCTCGCAAGCGGCTTCGTTCTTCGCCTTCTGCCGTCCGGCGACAGCTGAACTCCGGCGGTCAGTTGCAGCTCTGCCCAACAGCGTGTTCTCAGTTCTGCGGGCAAGCACGCCCTCTTGCCTTGGCCCCGAGAGCAAAGTCCCGAGCGAGCACTCGACTCAGTGCAATGCACCCGGAAGGACGCTCTCGCTCGTCTTTCAAGGAGCGATTCCTAACAGCACAAGCAGCAGAGGCACAAACTGCATGACGAGAAGGGACAACGTAGAACACGTCTCTGTCCTGGCACATTTTCGTGTGCGATACTTCCCTCCGGGTCTTCGGGCCTTGCGAAGCTCCGTGTACTGCGAGCGCTGCTACTCGCAGCTCAGAAGGACCGTGGAGCTAGCGGCGAATTCGGAGAGCTCTTCGCTGCACTGCGCCGCTCGCAAGCGGCTTCGTTCTTCGCCTTCTGCCGTCCGGCGACAGCTGAACTCCGGCGGTCAGTTGCAGCTCTGCCCAACAGCGTGTTCTCAGTTCTGCGGGCAAGCACGCCCTCTTGCCTTGGCCCCGAGAGCAAAGTCCCGAGCGAGCACTCGACTCAGTGCAATGCACCCGGAAGGACGCTCTCGCTCGTCTTTCAAGGAGCGATTCCTAACAGCACAAGCAGCAGAGGCACAAACTGCATGACGAGAAGGGACAACGTAGAACACGTCTCTGTCCTGGCACATTTTCGTGTGCGATACTTCCCTCCGGGTCTTCGGGCCTTGCGAAGCTCCGTGTACTGCGAGCGCTGCTACTCGCAGCTGAGAAGGACCGTGGAGCTAGCGGCGAATTCGGAGAGCTCTTCGCTGCACTGCGCCGCTCGCAAGCGGCTTCGTTCTTCGCCTTCTGCCGTCCGGCGACAGCTGAACTCCGGCGGTCAGTTGCAGCTCTGCCCAACAGCGTGTTCTCAGTTCTGCGGGCAAGCACGCCCTCTTGCCTTGGCCCCGAGAGCAAAGTCCCGAGCGAGCACTCGACTCAGTGCAATGCACCCGGAAGGACGCTCTCGCTCGTCTTTCAAGGAGCGATTCCTAACAGCACAAGCAGCAGAGGCACAAACTGCATGACGAGAAGGGACAACGTAGAACACGTCTCTGTCCTGGCACATTTTCGTGTGCGATACTTCCCTCCGGGTCTTCGGGCCTTGCGAAGCTCCGTGTACTGCGAGCGCTGCTACTCGCAGCTGAGAAGGACCGTGGAGCTAGCGGCGAATTCGGAGAGCTCTTCGCTGCACTGCGCCGCTCGCAAGCGGCTTCGTTCTTCGCCTTCTGCCGTCCGGCGACAGCTGAACTCCGGCGGTCAGTTGCAGCTCTGCCCAACAGCGTGTTCTCAGTTCTGCGGGCAAGCACGCCCTCTTGCCTTGGCCCCGAGAGCAAAGTCCCGAGCGAGCACTCGACTCAGTGCAATGCACCCGGAAGGACGCTCTCGCTCGTCTTTCAAGGAGCGATTCCTAACAGCACAAGCAGCAGAGGCACAAACTGCATGACGAGAAGGGACAACGTAGAACACGTCTCTGTCCTGGCACATTTTCGTGTGCGATACTTCCCTCCGGGTCTTCGGGCCTTGCGAAGCTCCGTGTACTGCGAGCGCTGCTACTCGCAGCTCAGAAGGACCGTGGAGCTAGCGGCGAATTCGGAGAGCTCTTCGCTGCACTGCGCCGCTCGCAAGCGGCTTCGTTCTTCGCCTTCTGCCGTCCGGCGACAGCTGAACTCCGGCGGTCAGTTGCAGCTCTGCCCAACAGCGTGTTCTCAGTTCTGCGGGCAAGCACGCCCTCTTGCCTTGGCCCCGAGAGCAAAGTCCCGAGCGAGCACTCGACTCAGTGCAATGCACCCGGAAGGACGCTCTCGCTCGTCTTTCAAGGAGCGATTCCTAACAGCACAAGCAGCAGAGGCACAAACTGCATGACGAGAAGGGACAACGTAGAACACGTCTCTGTCCTGGCACATTTCCGTGTGCCATACTTCCCTCCGGGTCTTCGGGCCTTGCGAAGCTCCGTGTACTGCGAGCGCTGCTACTCGCAGCTGAGAAGGACCGTGGAGCTAGCGGCGAATTCGGAGAGCTCTTCGCTGCACTGCGCCGCTCGCAAGCGGCTTCGTTCTTCGCCTTCTGCCGTCCGGCGACAGCTGAACTCCGGCGGTCAGTTGCAGCTCTGCCCAACAGCGTGTTCTCAGTTCTGCGGGCAAGCACGCCCTCTTGCCTTGGCCCCGAGAGCAAAGTCCCGAGCGAGCACTCGACTCAGTGCAATGCACCCGGAAGGACGCTCTCGCTCGTCTTTCAAGGAGCGATTCCTAACAGCACAAGCAGCAGAGGCACAAACTGCATGACGAGAAGGGACAACGTAGAACACGTCTCTGTCCTGGCACATTTTCGTGTGCGATACTTCCCTCCGGGTCTTCGGGCCTTGCGAAGCTCCGTGTACTGCGAGCGCTGCTACTCGCAGCTGAGAAGGACCGTGGAGCTAGCGGCGAATTCGGAGAGCTCTTCGCTGCACTGCGCCGCTCGCAAGCGGCTTCGTTCTTCGCCTTCTGCCGTCCGGCGACAGCTGAACTCCGGCGGTCAGTTGCAGCTCTGCCCAACAGCGTGTTCTCAGTTCTGCGGGCAAGCACGCCCTCTTGCCTTGGCCCCGAGAGCAAAGTCCCGAGCGAGCACTCGACTCAGTGCAATGCACCCGGAAGGACGCTCTCGCTCGTCTTTCAAGGAGCGATTCCTAACAGCACAAGCAGCAGAGGCACAAACTGCATGACGAGAAGGGACAACGTAGAACACGTCTCTGTCCTGGCACATTTTCGTGTGCGATACTTCCCTCCGGGTCTTCGGGCCTTGCGAAGCTCCGTGTACTGCGAGCGCTGCTACTCGCAGCTGAGAAGGACCGTGGAGCTAGCGGCGAATTCGGAGAGCTCTTCGCTGCACTGCGCCGCTCGCAAGCGGCTTCGTTCTTCGCCTTCTGCCGTCCGGCGACAGCTGAACTCCGGCGGTCAGTTGCAGCTCTGCCCAACAGCGTGTTCTCAGTTCTGCGGGCAAGCACGCCCTCTTGCCTTGGCCCCGGGAGCAAAGTCCCGAGCGAGCACTCGACTCAGTGCAATGCACCCGGAAGGACGCTCTCGCTCGTCTTTCAAGGAGCGATTCCTAACAGCACAAGCAGCAGAGGCACAAACTGCATGACGAGAAGGGACAACGTAGAACACGTCTCTGTCCTGGCACATTTTCGTGTGCGATACTTCCCTCCGGGTCTTCGGGCCTTGCGAAGCTCCGTGTACTGCGAGCGCTGCTACTCGCAGCTGAGAAGGACCGTGGAGCTAGCGGCGAATTCGGAGAGCTCTTCGCTGCACTGCGCCGCTCGCAAGCGGCTTCGTTCTTCGCCTTCTGCCGTCCGGCGACAGCTGAACTCCGGCGGTCAGTTGCAGCTCTGCCCAACAGCGTGTTCTCAGTTCTGCGGGCAAGCACGCCCTCTTGCCTTGGCCCCGAGAGCAAAGTCCCGAGCGAGCACTCGACTCAGTGCAATGCACCCGGAAGGACGCTCTCGCTCGTCTTTCAAGGAGCGATTCCTAACAGCACAAGCAGCAGAGGCACAAACTGCATGACGAGAAGGGACAACGTAGAACACGTCTCTGTCCTGGCACATTTTCGTGTGCGATACTTCCCTCCGGGTCTTCGGGCCTTGCGAAGCTCCGTGTACTGCGAGCGCTGCTACTCGCAGCTCAGAAGGACCGTGGAGCTAGCGGCGAATTCGGAGAGCTCTTCGCTGCACTGCGCCGCTCGCAAGCGGCTTCGTTCTTCGCCTTCTGCCGTCCGGCGACAGCTGAACTCCGGCGGTCAGTTGCAGCTCTGCCCAACAGCGTGTTCTCAGTTCTGCGGGCAAGCACGCCCTCTTGCCTTGGCCCCGAGAGCAAAGTCCCGAGCGAGCACTCGACTCAGTGCAATGCACCCGGAAGGACGCTCTCGCTCGTCTTTCAAGGAGCGATTCCTAACAGCAGAAGCAGCAGAGGCACAAACTGCATGACGAGAAGGGACAACGTAGAACACGTCTCTGTCCTGGCACATTTTCGTGTGCGATACTTCCCTCCGGGTCTTCGGGCCTTGCGAAGCCCTGTGTACTGCGAGCGCTGCTACTCGCAGCTCAGAAGGACCGTGGAGCTAGCGGCGAATTCGGAGAGCTCTTCGCTGCACTGCGCCGCTCGCAAGCGGCTTCGTTCTTCGCCTTCTGCCGTCCGGCGAGAGCTGAACTCCGGCGGTCAGTTGCAGCTCTGCCCAACAGCGTGTTCTCAGTTCTGCGGGCAAGCACGCCCTCTTCCCTTGGCCCCGAGAGCAAAGTCCCGAGCGAGCACTCGACTCAGTGCAATGCACCCGGAAGGACGCTCTCGCTCGTCTTTCAAGGAGCGATTCCTAACAGCACAAGCAGCAGAGGCACAAACTGCATGACGAGAAGGGACAACGTAGAACACGTCTCTGTCCTGGCACATTTTCGTGTGCGAAACTTCCCTCCGGGTCTTCGGGCCTTGCGAAGCTCCGTGTACTGCGAGCGCTGCTACTCGCAGCTGAGAAGGACCGTGGAGCTAGCGGCGAATTCGGAGAGCTCTTCGCTGCACTGCGCCGCTCGCAAGCGGCTTCGTTCTTCGCCTTCTGCCGTCCGGCGACAGCTGAACTCCGGCGGTCAGTTGCAGCTCTGCCCAACAGCGTGTTCTCAGTTCTGCGGGCAAGCACGCCCTCTTGCCTTGGCCCCGGGAGCAAAGTCCCGAGCGAGCACTCGACTCAGTGCAATGCACCCGGAAGGACGCTCTCGCTCGTCTTTCAAGGAGCGATTCCTAACAGCAGAAGCAGCAGAGGCACAAACTGCATGACGAGAAGGGACAACGTAGAACACGTCTCTGTCCTGGCACATTTTCGTGTGCGATACTTCCCTCCGGGTCTTCGGGCCTTGCGAAGCTCCGTGTACTGCGAGCGCTGCTACTCGCAGCTGAGAAGGACCGTGGAGCTAGCGGCGAATTCGGAGAGCTCTTCGCTGCACTGCGCCGCTCGCAAGCGGCTTCGTTCTTCGCCTTCTGCCGTCCGGCGACAGCTGAACTCCGGCGGTCAGTTGCAGCTCTGCCCAACAGCGTGTTCTCAGTTCTGCGGGCAAGCACGCCCTCTTGCCTTGGCCCCGGGAGCAAAGTCCCGAGCGAGCACTCGACTCAGTGCAATGCACCCGGAAGGACGCTCTCGCTCGTCTTTCAAGGAGCGATTCCTAACAGCACAAGCAGCAGAGGCACAAACTGCATGACGAGAAGGGACAACGTAGAACACCTCTCTGTCCTGGCACATTTTCGTGTGCGATACTTCCCTCCGGGTCTTCGGGCCTTGCGAAGCTCCGTGTACTGCGAGCGCTGCTACTCGCAGCTGAGAAGGACCGTGGAGCTAGCGGCGAATTCGGAGAGCTCTTCGCTGCACTGCGCCGCTCGCAAGCGGCTTCGTTCTTCGCCTTCTGCCGTCCGGCGACAGCTGAACTCCGGCGGTCAGTTGCAGCTCTGCCCAACAGCGTGTTCTCAGTTCTGCGGGCAAGCACGCCCTCTTGCCTTGGCCCCGGGAGCAAAGTCCCGAGCGAGCACTCGACTCAGTGCAATGCACCCGGAAGGACGCTCTCGCTCGTCTTTCAAGGAGCGATTCCTAACAGCAGAAGCAGCAGAGGCACAAACTGCATGACGAGAAGGGACAACGTAGAACACGTCTCTGTCCTGGCACATTTTCGTGTGCGATACTTCCCTCCGGGTCTTCGGGCCTTGCGAAGCTCCGTGTACTGCGAGCGCTGCTACTCGCAGCTGAGAAGGACCGTGGAGCTAGCGGCGAATTCGGAGAGCTCTTCGGCTGCACTGCGCCGCTCGCAAGCGGCTTCGTTCTTCGCCTTCTGCCGTCCGGCGAGAGCTGAACTCCGGCGGTCAGTTGCAGCTCTGCCCAACAGCGTGTTCTCAGTTCTGCGGGCAAGCACGCCCTCTTGCCTTGGCCCCGAGAGCAAAGTCCCGAGCGAGCACTCGACTCAGTGCAATGCACCCGGAAGGACGCTCTCGCTCGTCTTTCAAGGAGCGATTCCTAACAGCACAAGCAGCAGAGGCACAAACTGCATGACGAGAAGGGACAACGTAGAACACGTCTCTGTCCTGGCACATTTTCGTGTGCGATACTTCCCTCCGGGTCTTCGGGCCTTGCGAAGCTCCGTGTACTGCGAGCGCTGCTACTCGCAGCTGAGAAGGACCGTGGAGCTAGCGGCGAATTCGGAGAGCTCTTCGCTGCACTGCGCCGCTCGCAAGCGGCTTCGTTCTTCGCCTTCTGCCGTCCGGCGACAGCTGAACTCCGGCGGTTAGTTGCAGCTCTGCCCAACAGCGTGTTCTCAGTTCTGCGGGCAAGCACGCCCTCTTGCCTTGGCCCCGGGAGCAAAGTCCCGAGCGAGCACTCGACTCAGTGCAATGCACCCGGAAGGACGCTCTCGCTCGTCTTTCAAGGAGCGATTCCTAACAGCACAAGCAGCAGAGGCACAAACTGCATGACGAGAAGGGACAACGTAGAACACGTCTCTGTCCTGGCACATTTTCGTGTGCGATACTTCCCTCCGGGTCTTCGGGCCTTGCGAAGCTCCGTGTACTGCGAGCGCTGCTACTCGCAGCTCAGAAGGACCGTGGAGCTAGCGGCGAATTCGGAGAGCTCTTCGCTGCACTGCGCCGCTCGCAAGCGGCTTCGTTCTTCGCCTTCTGCCGTCCGGCGACAGCTGAACTCCGGCGGTCAGTTGCAGCTCTGCCCAACAGCGTGTTCTCAGTTCTGCGGGCAAGCACGCCCTCTTGCCTTGGCCCCGAGAGCAAAGTCCCGAGCGAGCACTCGACTCAGTGCAATGCACCCGGAAGGACGCTCTCGCTCGTCTTTCAAGGAGCGATTCCTAACAGCAGAAGCAGCAGAGGCACAAACTGCATGACGAGAAGGGACAACGTAGAACACGTCTCTGTCCTGGCACATTTCCGTGTGCCATACTTCCCTCCGGGTCTTCGGGCCTTGCGAAGCTCCGTGTACTGCGAGCGCTGCTACTCGCAGCTGAGAAGGACCGTGGAGCTAGCGGCGAATTCGGAGAGCTCTTCGCTGCACTGCGCCGCTCGCAAGCGGCTTCGTTCTTCGCCTTCTGCCGTCCGGCGACAGCTGAACTCCGGCGGTCAGTTGCAGCTCTGCCCAACAGCGTGTTCTCAGTTCTGCGGGCAAGCACCCCCTCTTGCCTTGGCCCCGAGAGCAAAGTCCCGAGCGAGCACTCGACTCAGTGCAATGCACCCGGAAGGGCGCTCTCGCTCGTCTTTCAAGGAGCGATTCCTAACAGCAGAAGCAGCAGAGGCACAAACTGCATGACGAGAAGGGACAACGTAGAACACGTCTCTGTCCTGGCACATTTTCGTGTGCGAAACTTCCCTCCGGGTCTTCGGGCCTTGCGAAGCTCCGTGTACTGCGAGCGCTGCTACTCGCAGCTGAGAAGGACCGTGGAGCTAGCGGCGAATTCGGAGAGCTCTTCGCTGCACTGCGCCGCTCGCAAGCGGCTTCGTTCTTCGCCTTCTGCCGTCCGGCGAGAGCTGAACTCCGGCGGTCAGTTGCAGCTCTGCCCAACAGCGTGTTCTCAGTTCTGCGGGCAAGCACGCCCTCTTGCCTTGGCCCCGAGAGCAAAGTCCCGAGCGAGCACTCGACTCAGTGCAATGCACCCGGAAGGACGCTCTCGCTCGTCTTTCAAGGAGCGATTCCTAACAGCAGAAGCAGCAGAGGCACAAACTGCATGACGAGAAGGGACAACGTAGAACACGTCTCTGTCCTGGCACATTTTCGTGTGCGATACTTCCCTCCGGGTCTTCGGGCCTTGCGAAGCTCCGTGTACTGCGAGCGCTGCTACTCGCAGCTGAGAAGGACCGTGGAGCTAGCGGCGAATTCGGAGAGCTCTTCGCTGCACTGCGCCGCTCGCAAGCGGCTTCGTTCTTCGCCTTCTGCCGTCCGGCGACAGCTGAACTCCGGCGGTCAGTTGCAGCTCTGCCCAACAGCGTGTTCTCAGTTCTGCGGGCAAGCACGCCCTCTTGCCTTGGCCCCGGGAGCAAAGTCCCGAGCGAGCACTCGACTCAGTGCAATGCACCCGGAAGGACGCTCTCGCTCGTCTTTCAAGGAGCGATTCCTAACAGCACAAGCAGCAGAGGCACAAACTGCATGACGAGAAGGGACAACGTAGAACACGTCTCTGTCCTGGCACATTTTCGTGTGCGATACTTCCCTCCGGGTCTTCGGGCCTTGCGAAGCTCCGTGTACTGCGAGCGCTGCTACTCGCAGCTGAGAAGGACCGTGGAGCTAGCGGCGAATTCGGAGAGCTCTTCGCTGCACTGCGCCGCTCGCAAGCGGCTTCGTTCTTCGCCTTCTGCCGTCCGGCGACAGCTGAACTCCGGCGGTCAGTTGCAGCTCTGCCCAACAGCGTGTTCTCAGTTCTGCGGGCAAGCACGCCCTCTTGCCTTGGCCCCGGGAGCAAAGTCCCGAGCGAGCACTCGACTCAGTGCAATGCACCCGGAAGGACGCTCTCGCTCGTCTTTCAAGGAGCGATTCCTAACAGCACAAGCAGCAGAGGCACAAACTGCATGACGAGAAGGGACAACGTAGAACACGTCTCTGTCCTGGCACATTTTCGTGTGCGATACTTCCCTCCGGGTCTTCGGGCCTTGCGAAGCTCCGTGTACTGCGAGCGCTGCTACTCGCAGCTGAGAAGGACCGTGGAGCTAGCGGCGAATTCGGAGAGCTCTTCGCTGCACTGCGCCGCTCGCAAGCGGCTTCGTTCTTCGCCTTCTGCCGTCCGGCGACAGCTGAACTCCGGCGGTCAGTTGCAGCTCTGCCCAACAGCGTGTTCTCAGTTCTGCGGGCAAGCACGCCCTCTTGCCTTGGCCCCGAGAGCAAAGTCCCGAGCGAGCACTCGACTCAGTGCAATGCACCCGGAAGGACGCTCTCGCTCGTCTTTCAAGGAGCGATTCCTAACAGCACAAGCAGCAGAGGCACAAACTGCATGACGAGAAGGGACAACGTAGAACACGTCTCTGTCCTGGCACATTTTCGTGTGCGATACTTCCCTCCGGGTCTTCGGGCCTTGCGAAGCTCCGTGTACTGCGAGCGCTGCTACTCGCAGCTGAGAAGGACCGTGGAGCTAGCGGCGAATTCGGAGAGCTCTTCGCTGCACTGCGCCGCTCGCAAGCGGCTTCGTTCTTCGCCTTCTGCCGTCCGGCGACAGCTGAACTCCGGCGGTCAGTTGCAGCTCTGCCCAACAGCGTGTTCTCAGTTCTGCGGGCAAGCACGCCCTCTTGCCTTGGCCCCGGGAGCAAAGTCCCGAGCGAGCACTCGACTCAGTGCAATGCACCCGGAAGGACGCTCTCGCTCGTCTTTCAAGGAGCGATTCCTAACAGCACAAGCAGCAGAGGCACAAACTGCATGACGAGAAGGGACAACGTAGAACACGTCTCTGTCCTGGCACATTTTCGTGTGCGATACTTCCCTCCGGGTCTTCGGGCCTTGCGAAGCTCCGTGTACTGCGAGCGCTGCTACTCGCAGCTGAGAAGGACCGTGGAGCTAGCGGCGAATTCGGAGAGCTCTTCGCTGCACTGCGCCGCTCGCAAGCGGCTTCGTTCTTCGCCTTCTGCCGTCCGGCGACAGCTGAACTCCGGCGGTCAGTTGCAGCTCTGCCCAACAGCGTGTTCTCAGTTCTGCGGGCAAGCACGCCCTCTTGCCTTGGCCCCGGGAGCAAAGTCCCGAGCGAGCACTCGACTCAGTGCAATGCACCCGGAAGGACGCTCTCGCTCGTCTTTCAAGGAGCGATTCCTAACAGCAGAAGCAGCAGAGGCACAAACTGCATGACGAGAAGGGACAACGTAGAACACGTCTCTGTCCTGGCACATTTTCGTGTGCGATACTTCCCTCCGGGTCTTCGGGCCTTGCGAAGCTCCGTGTACTGCGAGCGCTGCTACTCGCAGCTGAGAAGGACCGTGGAGCTAGCGGCGAATTCGGAGAGCTCTTCGCTGCACTGCGCCGCTCGCAAGCGGCTTCGTTCTTCGCCTTCTGCCGTCCGGCGACAGCTGAACTCCGGCGGTCAGTTGCAGCTCTGCCCAACAGCGTGTTCTCAGTTCTGCGGGCAAGCACGCCCTCTTGCCTTGGCCCCGAGAGCAAAGTCCCGAGCGAGCACTCGACTCAGTGCAATGCACCCGGAAGGACGCTCTCGCTCGTCTTTCAAGGAGCGATTCCTAACAGCACAAGCAGCAGAGGCACAAACTGCATGACGAGAAGGGACAACGTAGAACACGTCTCTGTCCTGGCACATTTTCGTGTGCGATACTTCCCTCCGGGTCTTCGGGCCTTGCGAAGCTCCGTGTACTGCGAGCGCTGCTACTCGCAGCTGAGAAGGACCGTGGAGCTAGCGGCGAATTCGGAGAGCTCTTCGCTGCACTGCGCCGCTCGCAAGCGGCTTCGTTCTTCGCCTTCTGCCGTCCGGCGACAGCTGAACTCCGGCGGTCAGTTGCAGCTCTGCCCAACAGCGTGTTCTCAGTTCTGCGGGCAAGCACGCCCTCTTGCCTTGGCCCCGAGAGCAAAGTCCCGAGCGAGCACTCGACTCAGTGCAATGCACCCGGAAGGACGCTCTCGCTCGTCTTTCAAGGAGCGATTCCTAACAGCACAAGCAGCAGAGGCACAAACTGCATGACGAGAAGGGACAACGTAGAACACGTCTCTGTCCTGGCACATTTTCGTGTGCGATACTTCCCTCCGGGTCTTCGGGCCTTGCGAAGCTCCGTGTACTGCGAGCGCTGCTACTCGCAGCTGAGAAGGACCGTGGAGCTAGCGGCGAATTCGGAGAGCTCTTCGCTGCACTGCGCCGCTCGCAAGCGGCTTCGTTCTTCGCCTTCTGCCGTCCGGCGAGAGCTGAACTCCGGCGGTCAGTTGCAGCTCTGCCCAACAGCGTGTTCTCAGTTCTGCGGGCAAGCACGCCCTCTTGCCTTGGCCCCGAGAGCAAAGTCCCGAGCGAGCACTCGACTCAGTGCAATGCACCCGGAAGGACGCTCTCGCTCGTCTTTCAAGGAGCGATTCCTAACAGCACAAGCAGCAGAGGCACAAACTGCATGACGAGAAGGGACAACGTAGAACACGTCTCTGTCCTGGCACATTTTCGTGTGCGATACTTCCCTCCGGGTCTTCGGGCCTTGCGAAGCTCCGTGTACTGCGAGCGCTGCTACTCGCAGCTGAGAAGGACCGTGGAGCTAGCGGCGAATTCGGAGAGCTCTTCGCTGCACTGCGCCGCTCGCAAGCGGCTTCGTTCTTCGCCTTCTGCCGTCCGGCGACAGCTGAACTCCGGCGGTCAGTTGCAGCTCTGCCCAACAGCGTGTTCTCAGTTCTGCGGGCAAGCACGCCCTCTTGCCTTGGCCCCGAGAGCAAAGTCCCGAGCGAGCACTCGACTCAGTGCAATGCACCCGGAAGGACGCTCTCGCTCGTCTTTCAAGGAGCGATTCCTAACAGCACAAGCAGCAGAGGCACAAACTGCATGACGAGAAGGGACAACGTAGAACACGTCTCTGTCCTGGCACATTTTCGTGTGCGATACTTCCCTCCGGGTCTTCGGGCCTTGCGAAGCTCCGTGTACTGCGAGCGCTGCTACTCGCAGCTGAGAAGGACCGTGGAGCTAGCGGCGAATTCGGAGAGCTCTTCGCTGCACTGCGCCGCTCGCAAGCGGCTTCGTTCTTCGCCTTCTGCCGTCCGGCGACAGCTGAACTCCGGCGGTCAGTTGCAGCTCTGCCCAACAGCGTGTTCTCAGTTCTGCGGGCAAGCACGCCCTCTTGCCTTGGCCCCGAGAGCAAAGTCCCGAGCGAGCACTCGACTCAGTGCAATGCACCCGGAAGGACGCTCTCGCTCGTCTTTCAAGGAGCGATTCCTAACAGCACAAGCAGCAGAGGCACAAACTGCATGACGAGAAGGGACAACGTAGAACACGTCTCTGTCCTGGCACATTTTCGTGTGCGATACTTCCCTCCGGGTCTTCGGGCCTTGCGAAGCTCCGTGTACTGCGAGCGCTGCTACTCGCAGCTGAGAAGGACCGTGGAGCTAGCGGCGAATTCGGAGAGCTCTTCGCTGCACTGCGCCGCTCGCAAGCGGCTTCGTTCTTCGCCTTCTGCCGTCCGGCGACAGCTGAACTCCGGCGGTCAGTTGCAGCTCTGCCCAACAGCGTGTTCTCAGTTCTGCGGGCAAGCACGCCCTCTTGCCTTGGCCCCGGGAGCAAAGTCCCGAGCGAGCACTCGACTCAGTGCAATGCACCCGGAAGGACGCTCTCGCTCGTCTTTCAAGGAGCGATTCCTAACAGCAGAAGCAGCAGAGGCACAAACTGCATGACGAGAAGGGACAACGTAGAACACGTCTCTGTCCTGGCACATTTTCGTGTGCGATACTTCCCTCCGGGTCTTCGGGCCTTGCGAAGCTCCGTGTACTGCGAGCGCTGCTACTCGCAGCTGAGAAGGACCGTGGAGCTAGCGGCGAATTCGGAGAGCTCTTCGCTGCACTGCGCCGCTCGCAAGCGGCTTCGTTCTTCGCCTTCTGCCGTCCGGCGACAGCTGAACTCCGGCGGTCAGTTGCAGCTCTGCCCAACAGCGTGTTCTCAGTTCTGCGGGCAAGCACGCCCTCTTGCCTTGGCCCCGGGAGCAAAGTCCCGAGCGAGCACTCGACTCAGTGCAATGCACCCGGAAGGACGCTCTCGCTCGTCTTTCAAGGAGCGATTCCTAACAGCACAAGCAGCAGAGGCACAAACTGCATGACGAGAAGGGACAACGTAGAACACGTCTCTGTCCTGGCACATTTTCGTGTGCGATACTTCCCTCCGGGTCTTCGGGCCTTGCGAAGCTCCGTGTACTGCGAGCGCTGCTACTCGCAGCTGAGAAGGACCGTGGAGCTAGCGGCGAATTCGGAGAGCTCTTCGCTGCACTGCGCCGCTCGCAAGCGGCTTCGTTCTTCGCCTTCTGCCGTCCGGCGACAGCTGAACTCCGGCGGTCAGTTGCAGCTCTGCCCAACAGCGTGTTCTCAGTTCTGCGGGCAAGCACGCCCTCTTGCCTTGGCCCCGAGAGCAAAGTCCCGAGCGAGCACTCGACTCAGTGCAATGCACCCGGAAGGACGCTCTCGCTCGTCTTTCAAGGAGCGATTCCTAACAGCACAAGCAGCAGAGGCACAAACTGCATGACGAGAAGGGACAACGTAGAACACGTCTCTGTCCTGGCACATTTTCGTGTGCGATACTTCCCTCCGGGTCTTCGGGCCTTGCGAAGCTCCGTGTACTGCGAGCGCTGCTACTCGCAGCTCAGAAGGACCGTGGAGCTAGCGGCGAATTCGGAGAGCTCTTCGCTGCACTGCGCCGCTCGCAAGCGGCTTCGTTCTTCGCCTTCTGCCGTCCGGCGACAGCTGAACTCCGGCGGTCAGTTGCAGCTCTGCCCAACAGCGTGTTCTCAGTTCTGCGGGCAAGCACGCCCTCTTGCCTTGGCCCCGAGAGCAAAGTCCCGAGCGAGCACTCGACTCAGTGCAATGCACCCGGAAGGACGCTCTCGCTCGTCTTTCAAGGAGCGATTCCTAACAGCACAAGCAGCAGAGGCACAAACTGCATGACGAGAAGGGACAACGTAGAACACGTCTCTGTCCTGGCACATTTTCGTGTGCGATACTTCCCTCCGGGTCTTCGGGCCTTGCGAAGCCCTGTGTACTGCGAGCGCTGCTACTCGCAGCTCAGAAGGACCGTGGAGCTAGCGGCGAATTCGGAGAGCTCTTCGCTGCACTGCGCCGCTCGCAAGCGGCTTCGTTCTTCGCCTTCTGCCGTCCGGCGAGAGCTGAACTCCGGCGGTCAGTTGCAGCTCTGCCCAACAGCGTGTTCTCAGTTCTGCGGGCAAGCACGCCCTCTTCCCTTGGCCCCGAGAGCAAAGTCCCGAGCGAGCACTCGACTCAGTGCAATGCACCCGGAAGGACGCTCTCGCTCGTCTTTCAAGGAGCGATTCCTAACAGCACAAGCAGCAGAGGCACAAACTGCATGACGAGAAGGGACAACGTAGAACACGTCTCTGTCCTGGCACATTTTCGTGTGCGAAACTTCCCTCCGGGTCTTCGGGCCTTGCGAAGCTCCGTGTACTGCGAGCGCTGCTACTCGCAGCTGAGAAGGACCGTGGAGCTAGCGGCGAATTCGGAGAGCTCTTCGCTGCACTGCGCCGCTCGCAAGCGGCTTCGTTCTTCGCCTTCTGCCGTCCGGCGACAGCTGAACTCCGGCGGTCAGTTGCAGCTCTGCCCAACAGCGTGTTCTCAGTTCTGCGGGCAAGCACGCCCTCTTGCCTTGGCCCCGGGAGCAAAGTCCCGAGCGAGCACTCGACTCAGTGCAATGCACCCGGAAGGACGCTCTCGCTCGTCTTTCAAGGAGCGATTCCTAACAGCAGAAGCAGCAGAGGCACAAACTGCATGACGAGAAGGGACAACGTAGAACACGTCTCTGTCCTGGCACATTTTCGTGTGCGATACTTCCCTCCGGGTCTTCGGGCCTTGCGAAGCTCCGTGTACTGCGAGCGCTGCTACTCGCAGCTGAGAAGGACCGTGGAGCTAGCGGCGAATTCGGAGAGCTCTTCGCTGCACTGCGCCGCTCGCAAGCGGCTTCGTTCTTCGCCTTCTGCCGTCCGGCGAGAGCTGAACTCCGGCGGTCAGTTGCAGCTCTGCCCAACAGCGTGTTCTCAGTTCTGCGGGCAAGCACGCCCTCTTGCCTTGGCCCCGGGAGCAAAGTCCCGAGCGAGCACTCGACTCAGTGCAATGCACCCGGAAGGACGCTCTCGCTCGTCTTTCAAGGAGCGATTCCTAACAGCACAAGCAGCAGAGGCACAAACTGCATGACGAGAAGGGACAACGTAGAACACGTCTCTGTCCTGGCACATTTTCGTGTGCGATACTTCCCTCCGGGTCTTCGGGCCTTGCGAAGCTCCGTGTACTGCGAGCGCTGCTACTCGCAGCTGAGAAGGACCGTGGAGCTAGCGGCGAATTCGGAGAGCTCTTCGCTGCACTGCGCCGCTCGCAAGCGGCTTCGTTCTTCGCCTTCTGCCGTCCGGCGACAGCTGAACTCCGGCGGTCAGTTGCAGCTCTGCCCAACAGCGTGTTCTCAGTTCTGCGGGCAAGCACGCCCTCTTGCCTTGGCCCCGGGAGCAAAGTCCCGAGCGAGCACTCGACTCAGTGCAATGCACCCGGAAGGACGCTCTCGCTCGTCTTTCAAGGAGCGATTCCTAACAGCACAAGCAGCAGAGGCACAAACTGCATGACGAGAAGGGACAACGTAGAACACGTCTCTGTCCTGGCACATTTTCGTGTGCGATACTTCCCTCCGGGTCTTCGGGCCTTGCGAAGCTCCGTGTACTGCGAGCGCTGCTACTCGCAGCTGAGAAGGACCGTGGAGCTAGCGGCGAATTCGGAGAGCTCTTCGGCTGCACTGCGCCGCTCGCAAGCGGCTTCGTTCTTCGCCTTCTGCCGTCCGGCGAGAGCTGAACTCCGGCGGTCAGTTGCAGCTCTGCCCAACAGCGTGTTCTCAGTTCTGCGGGCAAGCACGCCCTCTTGCCTTGGCCCCGGGAGCAAAGTCCCGAGCGAGCACTCGACTCAGTGCAATGCACCCGGAAGGACGCTCTCGCTCGTCTTTCAAGGAGCGATTCCTAACAGCACAAGCAGCAGAGGCACAAACTGCATGACGAGAAGGGACAACGTAGAACACGTCTCTGTCCTGGCACATTTTCGTGTGCGATACTTCCCTCCGGGTCTTCGGGCCTTGCGAAGCTCCGTGTACTGCGAGCGCTGCTACTCGCAGCTGAGAAGGACCGTGGAGCTAGCGGCGAATTCGGAGAGCTCTTCGCTGCACTGCGCCGCTCGCAAGCGGCTTCGTTCTTCGCCTTCTGCCGTCCGGCGACAGCTGAACTCCGGCGGTCAGTTGCAGCTCTGCCCAACAGCGTGTTCTCAGTTCTGCGGGCAAGCACGCCCTCTTGCCTTGGCCCCGGGAGCAAAGTCCCGAGCGAGCACTCGACTCAGTGCAATGCACCCGGAAGGACGCTCTCGCTCGTCTTTCAAGGAGCGATTCCTAACAGCACAAGCAGCAGAGGCACAAACTGCATGACGAGAAGGGACAACGTAGAACACGTCTCTGTCCTGGCACATTTTCGTGTGCGATACTTCCCTCCGGGTCTTCGGGCCTTGCGAAGCTCCGTGTACTGCGAGCGCTGCTACTCGCAGCTGAGAAGGACCGTGGAGCTAGCGGCGAATTCGGAGAGCTCTTCGCTGCACTGCGCCGCTCGCAAGCGGCTTCGTTCTTCGCCTTCTGCCGTCCGGCGACAGCTGAACTCCGGCGGTCAGTTGCAGCTCTGCCCAACAGCGTGTTCTCAGTTCTGCGGGCAAGCACGCCCTCTTGCCTTGGCCCCGAGAGCAAAGTCCCGAGCGAGCACTCGACTCAGTGCAATGCACCCGGAAGGACGCTCTCGCTCGTCTTTCAAGGAGCGATTCCTAACAGCAGAAGCAGCAGAGGCACAAACTGCATGACGAGAAGGGACAACGTAGAACACGTCTCTGTCCTGGCACATTTTCGTGTGCGATACTTCCCTCCGGGTCTTCGGGCCTTGCGAAGCTCCGTGTACTGCGAGCGCTGCTACTCGCAGCTCAGAAGGACCGTGGAGCTAGCGGCGAATTCGGAGAGCTCTTCGCTGCACTGCGCCGCTCGCAAGCGGCTTCGTTCTTCGCCTTCTGCCGTCCGGCGACAGCTGAACTCCGGCGGTCAGTTGCAGCTCTGCCCAACAGCGTGTTCTCAGTTCTGCGGGCAAGCACGCCCTCTTGCCTTGGCCCCGAGAGCAAAGTCCCGAGCGAGCACTCGACTCAGTGCAATGCACCCGGAAGGACGCTCTCGCTCGTCTTTCAAGGAGCGATTCCTAACAGCAGAAGCAGCAGAGGCACAAACTGCATGACGAGAAGGGACAACGTAGAACACGTCTCTGTCCTGGCACATTTCCGTGTGCCATACTTCCCTCCGGGTCTTCGGGCCTTGCGAAGCTCCGTGTACTGCGAGCGCTGCTACTCGCAGCTGAGAAGGACCGTGGAGCTAGCGGCGAATTCGGAGAGCTCTTCGCTGCACTGCGCCGCTCGCAAGCGGCTTCGTTCTTCGCCTTCTGCCGTCCGGCGACAGCTGAACTCCGGCGGTCAGTTGCAGCTCTGCCCAACAGCGTGTTCTCAGTTCTGCGGGCAAGCACGCCCTCTTGCCTTGGCCCCGAGAGCAAAGTCCCGAGCGAGCACTCGACTCAGTGCAATGCACCCGGAAGGACGCTCTCGCTCGTCTTTCAAGGAGCGATTCCTAACAGCACAAGCAGCAGAGGCACAAACTGCATGACGAGAAGGGACAACGTAGAACACGTCTCTGTCCTGGCACATTTTCGTGTGCGAAACTTCCCTCCGGGTCTTCGGGCCTTGCGAAGCTCCGTGTACTGCGAGCGCTGCTACTCGCAGCTGAGAAGGACCGTGGAGCTAGCGGCGAATTCGGAGAGCTCTTCGCTGCACTGCGCCGCTCGCAAGCGGCTTCGTTCTTCGCCTTCTGCCGTCCGGCGAGAGCTGAACTCCGGCGGTCAGTTGCAGCTCTGCCCAACAGCGTGTTCT
Organism: Sturnus vulgaris; assembly: GCF_052056855.1. Classification (NCBI taxonomy): domain Eukaryota; kingdom Metazoa; phylum Chordata; class Aves; order Passeriformes; family Sturnidae; genus Sturnus; species Sturnus vulgaris. The sequence continues at coordinate 64,710 of NW_028276592.1, forward strand.
CAGTTCTGCGGGCAAGCACGCCCTCTTGCCTTGGCCCCGAGAGCAAAGTCCCGAGCGAGCACTCGACTCAGTGCAATGCACCCGGAAGGACGCTCTCGCTCGTCTTTCAAGGAGCGATTCCTAACAGCACAAGCAGCAGAGGCACAAACTGCATGACGAGAAGGGACAACGTAGAACACGTCTCTGTCCTGGCACATTTTCGTGTGCGATACTTCCCTCCGGGTCTTCGGGCCTTGCGAAGCTCCGTGTACTGCGAGCGCTGCTACTCGCAGCTGAGAAGGACCGTGGAGCTAGCGGCGAATTCGGAGAGCTCTTCGCTGCACTGCGCCGCTCGCAAGCGGCTTCGTTCTTCGCCTTCTGCCGTCCGGCGACAGCTGAACTCCGGCGGTCAGTTGCAGCTCTGCCCAACAGCGTGTTCTCAGTTCTGCGGGCAAGCACGCCCTCTTGCCTTGGCCCCGGGAGCAAAGTCCCGAGCGAGCACTCGACTCAGTGCAATGCACCCGGAAGGACGCTCTCGCTCGTCTTTCAAGGAGCGATTCCTAACAGCACAAGCAGCAGAGGCACAAACTGCATGACGAGAAGGGACAACGTAGAACACGTCTCTGTCCTGGCACATTTTCGTGTGCGATACTTCCCTCCGGGTCTTCGGGCCTTGCGAAGCTCCGTGTACTGCGAGCGCTGCTACTCGCAGCTGAGAAGGACCGTGGAGCTAGCGGCGAATTCGGAGAGCTCTTCGCTGCACTGCGCCGCTCGCAAGCGGCTTCGTTCTTCGCCTTCTGCCGTCCGGCGACAGCTGAACTCCGGCGGTCAGTTGCAGCTCTGCCCAACAGCGTGTTCTCAGTTCTGCGGGCAAGCACGCCCTCTTGCCTTGGCCCCGGGAGCAAAGTCCCGAGCGAGCACTCGACTCAGTGCAATGCACCCGGAAGGACGCTCTCGCTCGTCTTTCAAGGAGCGATTCCTAACAGCAGAAGCAGCAGAGGCACAAACTGCATGACGAGAAGGGACAACGTAGAACACGTCTCTGTCCTGGCACATTTTCGTGTGCGATACTTCCCTCCGGGTCTTCGGGCCTTGCGAAGCTCCGTGTACTGCGAGCGCTGCTACTCGCAGCTGAGAAGGACCGTGGAGCTAGCGGCGAATTCGGAGAGCTCTTCGCTGCACTGCGCCGCTCGCAAGCGGCTTCGTTCTTCGCCTTCTGCCGTCCGGCGACAGCTGAACTCCGGCGGTCAGTTGCAGCTCTGCCCAACAGCGTGTTCTCAGTTCTGCGGGCAAGCACGCCCTCTTGCCTTGGCCCCGAGAGCAAAGTCCCGAGCGAGCACTCGACTCAGTGCAATGCACCCGGAAGGACGCTCTCGCTCGTCTTTCAAGGAGCGATTCCTAACAGCACAAGCAGCAGAGGCACAAACTGCATGACGAGAAGGGACAACGTAGAACACGTCTCTGTCCTGGCACATTTTCGTGTGCGATACTTCCCTCCGGGTCTTCGGGCCTTGCGAAGCTCCGTGTACTGCGAGCGCTGCTACTCGCAGCTGAGAAGGACCGTGGAGCTAGCGGCGAATTCGGAGAGCTCTTCGCTGCACTGCGCCGCTCGCAAGCGGCTTCGTTCTTCGCCTTCTGCCGTCCGGCGAGAGCTGAACTCCGGCGGTCAGTTGCAGCTCTGCCCAACAGCGTGTTCTCAGTTCTGCGGGCAAGCACGCCCTCTTGCCTTGGCCCCGAGAGCAAAGTCCCGAGCGAGCACTCGACTCAGTGCAATGCACCCGGAAGGACGCTCTCGCTCGTCTTTCAAGGAGCGATTCCTAACAGCACAAGCAGCAGAGGCACAAACTGCATGACGAGAAGGGACAACGTAGAACACGTCTCTGTCCTGGCACATTTCCGTGTGCCATACTTCCCTCCGGGTCTTCGGGCCTTGCGAAGCTCCGTGTACTGCGAGCGCTGCTACTCGCAGCTGAGAAGGACCGTGGAGCTAGCGGCGAATTCGGAGAGCTCTTCGCTGCACTGCGCCGCTCGCAAGCGGCTTCGTTCTTCGCCTTCTGCCGTCCGGCGAGAGCTGAACTCCGGCGGTCAGTTGCAGCTCTGCCCAACAGCGTGTTCTCAGTTCTGCGGGCAAGCACGCCCTCTTGCCTTGGCCCCGAGAGCAAAGTCCCGAGCGAGCACTCGACTCAGTGCAATGCACCCGGAAGGACGCTCTCGCTCGTCTTTCAAGGAGCGATTCCTAACAGCACAAGCAGCAGAGGCACAAACTGCATGACGAGAAGGGACAACGTAGAACACGTCTCTGTCCTGGCACATTTTCGTGTGCGATACTTCCCTCCGGGTCTTCGGGCCTTGCGAAGCTCCGTGTACTGCGAGCGCTGCTACTCGCAGCTCAGAAGGACCGTGGAGCTAGCGGCGAATTCGGAGAGCTCTTCGCTGCACTGCGCCGCTCGCAAGCGGCTTCGTTCTTCGCCTTCTGCCGTCCGGCGACAGCTGAACTCCGGCGGTCAGTTGCAGCTCTGCCCAACAGCGTGTTCTCAGTTCTGCGGGCAAGCACGCCCTCTTGCCTTGGCCCCGGGAGCAAAGTCCCGAGCGAGCACTCGACTCAGTGCAATGCACCCGGAAGGACGCTCTCGCTCGTCTTTCAAGGAGCGATTCCTAACAGCAGAAGCAGCAGAGGCACAAACTGCATGACGAGAAGGGACAACGTAGAACACGTCTCTGTCCTGGCACATTTTCGTGTGCGAAACTTCCCTCCGGGTCTTCGGGCCTTGCGAAGCTCCGTGTACTGCGAGCGCTGCTACTCGCAGCTGAGAAGGACCGTGGAGCTAGCGGCGAATTCGGAGAGCTCTTCGCTGCACTGCGCCGCTCGCAAGCGGCTTCGTTCTTCGCCTTCTGCCGTCCGGCGACAGCTGAACTCCGGCGGTCAGTTGCAGCTCTGCCCAACAGCGTGTTCTCAGTTCTGCGGGCAAGCACGCCCTCTTGCCTTGGCCCCGGGAGCAAAGTCCCGAGCGAGCACTCGACTCAGTGCAATGCACCCGGAAGGACGCTCTCGCTCGTCTTTCAAGGAGCGATTCCTAACAGCACAAGCAGCAGAGGCACAAACTGCATGACGAGAAGGGACAACGTAGAACACGTCTCTGTCCTGGCACATTTTCGTGTGCGATACTTCCCTCCGGGTCTTCGGGCCTTGCGAAGCTCCGTGTACTGCGAGCGCTGCTACTCGCAGCTGAGAAGGACCGTGGAGCTAGCGGCGAATTCGGAGAGCTCTTCGCTGCACTGCGCCGCTCGCAAGCGGCTTCGTTCTTCGCCTTCTGCCGTCCGGCGACAGCTGAACTCCGGCGGTCAGTTGCAGCTCTGCCCAACAGCGTGTTCTCAGTTCTGCGGGCAAGCACGCCCTCTTGCCTTGGCCCCGAGAGCAAAGTCCCGAGCGAGCACTCGACTCAGTGCAATGCACCCGGAAGGACGCTCTCGCTCGTCTTTCAAGGAGCGATTCCTAACAGCACAAGCAGCAGAGGCACAAACTGCATGACGAGAAGGGACAACGTAGAACACGTCTCTGTCCTGGCACATTTTCGTGTGCGATACTTCCCTCCGGGTCTTCGGGCCTTGCGAAGCTCCGTGTACTGCGAGCGCTGCTACTCGCAGCTCAGAAGGACCGTGGAGCTAGCGGCGAATTCGGAGAGCTCTTCGCTGCACTGCGCCGCTCGCAAGCGGCTTCGTTCTTCGCCTTCTGCCGTCCGGCGACAGCTGAACTCCGGCGGTCAGTTGCAGCTCTGCCCAACAGCGTGTTCTCAGTTCTGCGGGCAAGCACGCCCTCTTGCCTTGGCCCCGAGAGCAAAGTCCCGAGCGAGCACTCGACTCAGTGCAATGCACCCGGAAGGACGCTCTCGCTCGTCTTTCAAGGAGCGATTCCTAACAGCAGAAGCAGCAGAGGCACAAACTGCATGACGAGAAGGGACAACGTAGAACACGTCTCTGTCCTGGCACATTTCCGTGTGCCATACTTCCCTCCGGGTCTTCGGGCCTTGCGAAGCTCCGTGTACTGCGAGCGCTGCTACTCGCAGCTGAGAAGGACCGTGGAGCTAGCGGCGAATTCGGAGAGCTCTTCGCTGCACTGCGCCGCTCGCAAGCGGCTTCGTTCTTCGCCTTCTGCCGTCCGGCGACAGCTGAACTCCGGCGGTCAGTTGCAGCTCTGCCCAACAGCGTGTTCTCAGTTCTGCGGGCAAGCACGCCCTCTTGCCTTGGCCCCGAGAGCAAAGTCCCGAGCGAGCACTCGACTCAGTGCAATGCACCCGGAAGGGCGCTCTCGCTCGTCTTTCAAGGAGCGATTCCTAACAGCAGAAGCAGCAGAGGCACAAACTGCATGACGAGAAGGGACAACGTAGAACACGTCTCTGTCCTGGCACATTTTCGTGTGCGAAACTTCCCTCCGGGTCTTCGGGCCTTGCGAAGCTCCGTGTACTGCGAGCGCTGCTACTCGCAGCTGAGAAGGACCGTGGAGCTAGCGGCGAATTCGGAGAGCTCTTCGCTGCACTGCGCCGCTCGCAAGCGGCTTCGTTCTTCGCCTTCTGCCGTCCGGCGAGAGCTGAACTCCGGCGGTCAGTTGCAGCTCTGCCCAACAGCGTGTTCTCAGTTCTGCGGGCAAGCACGCCCTCTTGCCTTGGCCCCGAGAGCAAAGTCCCGAGCGAGCACTCGACTCAGTGCAATGCACCCGGAAGGACGCTCTCGCTCGTCTTTCAAGGAGCGATTCCTAACAGCACAAGCAGCAGAGGCACAAACTGCATGACGAGAAGGGACAACGTAGAACACGTCTCTGTCCTGGCACATTTTCGTGTGCGATACTTCCCTCCGGGTCTTCGGGCCTTGCGAAGCCCTGTGTACTGCGAGCGCTGCTACTCGCAGCTGAGAAGGACCGTGGAGCTAGCGGCGAATTCGGAGAGCTCTTCGCTGCACTGCGCCGCTCGCAAGCGGCTTCGTTCTTCGCCTTCTGCCGTCCGGCGAGAGCTGAACTCCGGCGGTCAGTTGCAGCTCTGCCCAACAGCGTGTTCTCAGTTCTGCGGGCAAGCACGCCCTCTTGCCTTGGCCCCGAGAGCAAAGTCCCGAGCGAGCACTCGACTCAGTGCAATGCACCCGGAAGGACGCTCTCGCTCGTCTTTCAAGGAGCGATTCCTAACAGCAGAAGCAGCAGAGGCACAAACTGCATGACGAGAAGGGACAACGTAGAACACGTCTCTGTCCTGGCACATTTTCGTGTGCGATACTTCCCTCCGGGTCTTCGGGCCTTGCGAAGCTCCGTGTACTGCGAGCGCTGCTACTCGCAGCTGAGAAGGACCGTGGAGCTAGCGGCGAATTCGGAGAGCTCTTCGCTGCACTGCGCCGCTCGCAAGCGGCTTCGTTCTTCGCCTTCTGCCGTCCGGCGACAGCTGAACTCCGGCGGTCAGTTGCAGCTCTGCCCAACAGCGTGTTCTCAGTTCTGCGGGCAAGCACGCCCTCTTGCCTTGGCCCCGGGAGCAAAGTCCCGAGCGAGCACTCGACTCAGTGCAATGCACCCGGAAGGACGCTCTCGCTCGTCTTTCAAGGAGCGATTCCTAACAGCACAAGCAGCAGAGGCACAAACTGCATGACGAGAAGGGACAACGTAGAACACGTCTCTGTCCTGGCACATTTTCGTGTGCGATACTTCCCTCCGGGTCTTCGGGCCTTGCGAAGCTCCGTGTACTGCGAGCGCTGCTACTCGCAGCTGAGAAGGACCGTGGAGCTAGCGGCGAATTCGGAGAGCTCTTCGCTGCACTGCGCCGCTCGCAAGCGGCTTCGTTCTTCGCCTTCTGCCGTCCGGCGACAGCTGAACTCCGGCGGTCAGTTGCAGCTCTGCCCAACAGCGTGTTCTCAGTTCTGCGGGCAAGCACGCCCTCTTGCCTTGGCCCCGAGAGCAAAGTCCCGAGCGAGCACTCGACTCAGTGCAATGCACCCGGAAGGACGCTCTCGCTCGTCTTTCAAGGAGCGATTCCTAACAGCACAAGCAGCAGAGGCACAAACTGCATGACGAGAAGGGACAACGTAGAACACGTCTCTGTCCTGGCACATTTTCGTGTGCGATACTTCCCTCCGGGTCTTCGGGCCTTGCGAAGCTCCGTGTACTGCGAGCGCTGCTACTCGCAGCTGAGAAGGACCGTGGAGCTAGCGGCGAATTCGGAGAGCTCTTCGCTGCACTGCGCCGCTCGCAAGCGGCTTCGTTCTTCGCCTTCTGCCGTCCGGCGACAGCTGAACTCCGGCGGTCAGTTGCAGCTCTGCCCAACAGCGTGTTCTCAGTTCTGCGGGCAAGCACGCCCTCTTGCCTTGGCCCCGAGAGCAAAGTCCCGAGCGAGCACTCGACTCAGTGCAATGCACCCGGAAGGACGCTCTCGCTCGTCTTTCAAGGAGCGATTCCTAACAGCACAAGCAGCAGAGGCACAAACTGCATGACGAGAAGGGACAACGTAGAACACGTCTCTGTCCTGGCACATTTTCGTGTGCGATACTTCCCTCCGGGTCTTCGGGCCTTGCGAAGCTCCGTGTACTGCGAGCGCTGCTACTCGCAGCTGAGAAGGACCGTGGAGCTAGCGGCGAATTCGGAGAGCTCTTCGCTGCACTGCGCCGCTCGCAAGCGGCTTCGTTCTTCGCCTTCTGCCGTCCGGCGACAGCTGAACTCCGGCGGTCAGTTGCAGCTCTGCCCAACAGCGTGTTCTCAGTTCTGCGGGCAAGCACGCCCTCTTGCCTTGGCCCCGAGAGCAAAGTCCCGAGCGAGCACTCGACTCAGTGCAATGCACCCGGAAGGACGCTCTCGCTCGTCTTTCAAGGAGCGATTCCTAACAGCAGAAGCAGCAGAGGCACAAACTGCATGACGAGAAGGGACAACGTAGAACACGTCTCTGTCCTGGCACATTTTCGTGTGCGATACTTCCCTCCGGGTCTTCGGGCCTTGCGAAGCTCCGTGTACTGCGAGCGCTGCTACTCGCAGCTGAGAAGGACCGTGGAGCTAGCGGCGAATTCGGAGAGCTCTTCGCTGCACTGCGCCGCTCGCAAGCGGCTTCGTTCTTCGCCTTCTGCCGTCCGGCGACAGCTGAACTCCGGCGGTCAGTTGCAGCTCTGCCCAACAGCGTGTTCTCAGTTCTGCGGGCAAGCACGCCCTCTTGCCTTGGCCCCGAGAGCAAAGTCCCGAGCGAGCACTCGACTCAGTGCAATGCACCCGGAAGGACGCTCTCGCTCGTCTTTCAAGGAGCGATTCCTAACAGCAGAAGCAGCAGAGGCACAAACTGCATGACGAGAAGGGACAACGTAGAACACGTCTCTGTCCTGGCACATTTCCGTGTGCCATACTTCCCTCCGGGTCTTCGGGCCTTGCGAAGCTCCGTGTACTGCGAGCGCTGCTACTCGCAGCTGAGAAGGACCGTGGAGCTAGCGGCGAATTCGGAGAGCTCTTCGCTGCACTGCGCCGCTCGCAAGCGGCTTCGTTCTTCGCCTTCTGCCGTCCGGCGACAGCTGAACTCCGGCGGTCAGTTGCAGCTCTGCCCAACAGCGTGTTCTCAGTTCTGCGGGCAAGCACGCCCTCTTGCCTTGGCCCCGAGAGCAAAGTCCCGAGCGAGCACTCGACTCAGTGCAATGCACCCGGAAGGGCGCTCTCGCTCGTCTTTCAAGGAGCGATTCCTAACAGCAGAAGCAGCAGAGGCACAAACTGCATGACGAGAAGGGACAACGTAGAACACGTCTCTGTCCTGGCACATTTTCGTGTGCGAAACTTCCCTCCGGGTCTTCGGGCCTTGCGAAGCTCCGTGTACTGCGAGCGCTGCTACTCGCAGCTGAGAAGGACCGTGGAGCTAGCGGCGAATTCGGAGAGCTCTTCGCTGCACTGCGCCGCTCGCAAGCGGCTTCGTTCTTCGCCTTCTGCCGTCCGGCGAGAGCTGAACTCCGGCGGTCAGTTGCAGCTCTGCCCAACAGCGTGTTCTCAGTTCTGCGGGCAAGCACGCCCTCTTGCCTTGGCCCCGAGAGCAAAGTCCCGAGCGAGCACTCGACTCAGTGCAATGCACCCGGAAGGACGCTCTCGCTCGTCTTTCAAGGAGCGATTCCTAACAGCACAAGCAGCAGAGGCACAAACTGCATGACGAGAAGGGACAACGTAGAACACGTCTCTGTCCTGGCACATTTTCGTGTGCGATACTTCCCTCCGGGTCTTCGGGCCTTGCGAAGCCCTGTGTACTGCGAGCGCTGCTACTCGCAGCTGAGAAGGACCGTGGAGCTAGCGGCGAATTCGGAGAGCTCTTCGCTGCACTGCGCCGCTCGCAAGCGGCTTCGTTCTTCGCCTTCTGCCGTCCGGCGAGAGCTGAACTCCGGCGGTCAGTTGCAGCTCTGCCCAACAGCGTGTTCTCAGTTCTGCGGGCAAGCACGCCCTCTTGCCTTGGCCCCGAGAGCAAAGTCCCGAGCGAGCACTCGACTCAGTGCAATGCACCCGGAAGGACGCTCTCGCTCGTCTTTCAAGGAGCGATTCCTAACAGCAGAAGCAGCAGAGGCACAAACTGCATGACGAGAAGGGACAACGTAGAACACGTCTCTGTCCTGGCACATTTTCGTGTGCGATACTTCCCTCCGGGTCTTCGGGCCTTGCGAAGCTCCGTGTACTGCGAGCGCTGCTACTCGCAGCTGAGAAGGACCGTGGAGCTAGCGGCGAATTCGGAGAGCTCTTCGCTGCACTGCGCCGCTCGCAAGCGGCTTCGTTCTTCGCCTTCTGCCGTCCGGCGACAGCTGAACTCCGGCGGTCAGTTGCAGCTCTGCCCAACAGCGTGTTCTCAGTTCTGCGGGCAAGCACGCCCTCTTGCCTTGGCCCCGGGAGCAAAGTCCCGAGCGAGCACTCGACTCAGTGCAATGCACCCGGAAGGACGCTCTCGCTCGTCTTTCAAGGAGCGATTCCTAACAGCACAAGCAGCAGAGGCACAAACTGCATGACGAGAAGGGACAACGTAGAACACGTCTCTGTCCTGGCACATTTTCGTGTGCGATACTTCCCTCCGGGTCTTCGGGCCTTGCGAAGCTCCGTGTACTGCGAGCGCTGCTACTCGCAGCTGAGAAGGACCGTGGAGCTAGCGGCGAATTCGGAGAGCTCTTCGCTGCACTGCGCCGCTCGCAAGCGGCTTCGTTCTTCGCCTTCTGCCGTCCGGCGACAGCTGAACTCCGGCGGTCAGTTGCAGCTCTGCCCAACAGCGTGTTCTCAGTTCTGCGGGCAAGCACGCCCTCTTGCCTTGGCCCCGAGAGCAAAGTCCCGAGCGAGCACTCGACTCAGTGCAATGCACCCGGAAGGACGCTCTCGCTCGTCTTTCAAGGAGCGATTCCTAACAGCACAAGCAGCAGAGGCACAAACTGCATGACGAGAAGGGACAACGTAGAACACGTCTCTGTCCTGGCACATTTTCGTGTGCGATACTTCCCTCCGGGTCTTCGGGCCTTGCGAAGCTCCGTGTACTGCGAGCGCTGCTACTCGCAGCTGAGAAGGACCGTGGAGCTAGCGGCGAATTCGGAGAGCTCTTCGCTGCACTGCGCCGCTCGCAAGCGGCTTCGTTCTTCGCCTTCTGCCGTCCGGCGACAGCTGAACTCCGGCGGTCAGTTGCAGCTCTGCCCAACAGCGTGTTCTCAGTTCTGCGGGCAAGCACGCCCTCTTGCCTTGGCCCCGGGAGCAAAGTCCCGAGCGAGCACTCGACTCAGTGCAATGCACCCGGAAGGACGCTCTCGCTCGTCTTTCAAGGAGCGATTCCTAACAGCACAAGCAGCAGAGGCACAAACTGCATGACGAGAAGGGACAACGTAGAACACGTCTCTGTCCTGGCACATTTTCGTGTGCGATACTTCCCTCCGGGTCTTCGGGCCTTGCGAAGCTCCGTGTACTGCGAGCGCTGCTACTCGCAGCTGAGAAGGACCGTGGAGCTAGCGGCGAATTCGGAGAGCTCTTCGCTGCACTGCGCCGCTCGCAAGCGGCTTCGTTCTTCGCCTTCTGCCGTCCGGCGACAGCTGAACTCCGGCGGTCAGTTGCAGCTCTGCCCAACAGCGTGTTCTCAGTTCTGCGGGCAAGCACGCCCTCTTGCCTTGGCCCCGGGAGCAAAGTCCCGAGCGAGCACTCGACTCAGTGCAATGCACCCGGAAGGACGCTCTCGCTCGTCTTTCAAGGAGCGATTCCTAACAGCAGAAGCAGCAGAGGCACAAACTGCATGACGAGAAGGGACAACGTAGAACACGTCTCTGTCCTGGCACATTTTCGTGTGCGATACTTCCCTCCGGGTCTTCGGGCCTTGCGAAGCTCCGTGTACTGCGAGCGCTGCTACTCGCAGCTGAGAAGGACCGTGGAGCTAGCGGCGAATTCGGAGAGCTCTTCGCTGCACTGCGCCGCTCGCAAGCGGCTTCGTTCTTCGCCTTCTGCCGTCCGGCGACAGCTGAACTCCGGCGGTCAGTTGCAGCTCTGCCCAACAGCGTGTTCTCAGTTCTGCGGGCAAGCACGCCCTCTTGCCTTGGCCCCGAGAGCAAAGTCCCGAGCGAGCACTCGACTCAGTGCAATGCACCCGGAAGGACGCTCTCGCTCGTCTTTCAAGGAGCGATTCCTAACAGCACAAGCAGCAGAGGCACAAACTGCATGACGAGAAGGGACAACGTAGAACACGTCTCTGTCCTGGCACATTTTCGTGTGCGATACTTCCCTCCGGGTCTTCGGGCCTTGCGAAGCTCCGTGTACTGCGAGCGCTGCTACTCGCAGCTGAGAAGGACCGTGGAGCTAGCGGCGAATTCGGAGAGCTCTTCGCTGCACTGCGCCGCTCGCAAGCGGCTTCGTTCTTCGCCTTCTGCCGTCCGGCGACAGCTGAACTCCGGCGGTCAGTTGCAGCTCTGCCCAACAGCGTGTTCTCAGTTCTGCGGGCAAGCACGCCCTCTTGCCTTGGCCCCGAGAGCAAAGTCCCGAGCGAGCACTCGACTCAGTGCAATGCACCCGGAAGGACGCTCTCGCTCGTCTTTCAAGGAGCGATTCCTAACAGCACAAGCAGCAGAGGCACAAACTGCATGACGAGAAGGGACAACGTAGAACACGTCTCTGTCCTGGCACATTTCCGTGTGCCATACTTCCCTCCGGGTCTTCGGGCCTTGCGAAGCTCCGTGTACTGCGAGCGCTGCTACTCGCAGCTGAGAAGGACCGTGGAGCTAGCGGCGAATTCGGAGAGCTCTTCGCTGCACTGCGCCGCTCGCAAGCGGCTTCGTTCTTCGCCTTCTGCCGTCCGGCGAGAGCTGAACTCCGGCGGTCAGTTGCAGCTCTGCCCAACAGCGTGTTCTCAGTTCTGCGGGCAAGCACGCCCTCTTGCCTTGGCCCCGAGAGCAAAGTCCCGAGCGAGCACTCGACTCAGTGCAATGCACCCGGAAGGACGCTCTCGCTCGTCTTTCAAGGAGCGATTCCTAACAGCACAAGCAGCAGAGGCACAAACTGCATGACGAGAAGGGACAACGTAGAACACGTCTCTGTCCTGGCACATTTTCGTGTGCGATACTTCCCTCCGGGTCTTCGGGCCTTGCGAAGCTCCGTGTACTGCGAGCGCTGCTACTCGCAGCTGAGAAGGACCGTGGAGCTAGCGGCGAATTCGGAGAGCTCTTCGCTGCACTGCGCCGCTCGCAAGCGGCTTCGTTCTTCGCCTTCTGCCGTCCGGCGACAGCTGAACTCCGGCGGTCAGTTGCAGCTCTGCCCAACAGCGTGTTCTCAGTTCTGCGGGCAAGCACGCCCTCTTGCCTTGGCCCCGAGAGCAAAGTCCCGAGCGAGCACTCGACTCAGTGCAATGCACCCGGAAGGACGCTCTCGCTCGTCTTTCAAGGAGCGATTCCTAACAGCACAAGCAGCAGAGGCACAAACTGCATGACGAGAAGGGACAACGTAGAACACGTCTCTGTCCTGGCACATTTTCGTGTGCGATACTTCCCTCCGGGTCTTCGGGCCTTGCGAAGCTCCGTGTACTGCGAGCGCTGCTACTCGCAGCTGAGAAGGACCGTGGAGCTAGCGGCGAATTCGGAGAGCTCTTCGCTGCACTGCGCCGCTCGCAAGCGGCTTCGTTCTTCGCCTTCTGCCGTCCGGCGACAGCTGAACTCCGGCGGTCAGTTGCAGCTCTGCCCAACAGCGTGTTCTCAGTTCTGCGGGCAAGCACGCCCTCTTGCCTTGGCCCCGAGAGCAAAGTCCCGAGCGAGCACTCGACTCAGTGCAATGCACCCGGAAGGACGCTCTCGCTCGTCTTTCAAGGAGCGATTCCTAACAGCACAAGCAGCAGAGGCACAAACTGCATGACGAGAAGGGACAACGTAGAACACGTCTCTGTCCTGGCACATTTTCGTGTGCGATACTTCCCTCCGGGTCTTCGGGCCTTGCGAAGCTCCGTGTACTGCGAGCGCTGCTACTCGCAGCTCAGAAGGACCGTGGAGCTAGCGGCGAATTCGGAGAGCTCTTCGCTGCACTGCGCCGCTCGCAAGCGGCTTCGTTCTTCGCCTTCTGCCGTCCGGCGAGAGCTGAACTCCGGCGGTCAGTTGCAGCTCTGCCCAACAGCGTGTTCTCAGTTCTGCGGGCAAGCACGCCCTCTTGCCTTGGCCCGGGAGCAAAGTCCCGAGCGAGCACTCGACTCAGTGCAATGCACCCGGAAGGACGCTCTCGCTCGTCTTTCAAGGAGCGATTCCTAACAGCACAAGCAGCAGAGGCACAAACTGCATGACGAGAAGGGACAACGTAGAACACGTCTCTGTCCTGGCACATTTTCGTGTGCGATACTTCCCTCCGGGTCTTCGGGCCTTGCGAAGCTCCGTGTACTGCGAGCGCTGCTACTCGCAGCTCAGAAGGACCGTGGAGCTAGCGGCGAATTCGGAGAGCTCTTCGCTGCACTGCGCCGCTCGCAAGCGGCTTCGTTCTTCGCCTTCTGCCGTCCGGCGACAGCTGAACTCCGGCGGTCAGTTGCAGCTCTGCCCAACAGCGTGTTCTCAGTTCTGCGGGCAAGCACGCCCTCTTGCCTTGGCCCCGGGAGCAAAGTCCCGAGCGAGCACTCGACTCAGTGCAATGCACCCGGAAGGACGCTCTCGCTCGTCTTTCAAGGAGCGATTCCTAACAGCACAAGCAGCAGAGGCACAAACTGCATGACGAGAAGGGACAACGTAGAACACGTCTCTGTCCTGGCACATTTTCGTGTGCGATACTTCCCTCCGGGTCTTCGGGCCTTGCGAAGCTCCGTGTACTGCGAGCGCTGCTACTCGCAGCTCAGAAGGACCGTGGAGCTAGCGGCGAATTCGGAGAGCTCTTCGCTGCACTGCGCCGCTCGCAAGCGGCTTCGTTCTTCGCCTTCTGCCGTCCGGCGAGAGCTGAACTCCGGCGGTCAGTTGCAGCTCTGCCCAACAGCGTGTTCTCAGTTCTGCGGGCAAGCACGCCCTCTTGCCTTGGCCCCGGGAGCAAAGTCCCGAGCGAGCACTCGACTCAGTGCAATGCACCCGGAAGGACGCTCTCGCTCGTCTTTCAAGGAGCGATTCCTAACAGCACAAGCAGCAGAGGCACAAACTGCATGACGAGAAGGGACAACGTAGAACACGTCTCTGTCCTGGCACATTTTCGTGTGCGAAACTTCCCTCCGGGTCTTCGGGCCTTGCGAAGCTCCGTGTACTGCGAGCGCTGCTACTCGCAGCTGAGAAGGACCGTGGAGCTAGCGGCGAATTCGGAGAGCTCTTCGCTGCACTGCGCCGCTCGCAAGCGGCTTCGTTCTTCGCCTTCTGCCGTCCGGCGACAGCTGAACTCCGGCGGTCAGTTGCAGCTCTGCCCAACAGCGTGTTCTCAGTTCTGCGGGCAAGCACGCCCTCTTGCCTTGGCCCCGGGAGCAAAGTCCCGAGCGAGCACTCGACTCAGTGCAATGCACCCGGAAGGACGCTCTCGCTCGTCTTTCAAGGAGCGATTCCTAACAGCAGAAGCAGCAGAGGCACAAACTGCATGACGAGAAGGGACAACGTAGAACACGTCTCTGTCCTGGCACATTTCCGTGTGCCATACTTCCCTCCGGGTCTTCGGGCCTTGCGAAGCTCCGTGTACTGCGAGCGCTGCTACTCGCAGCTGAGAAGGACCGTGGAGCTAGCGGCGAATTCGGAGAGCTCTTCGCTGCACTGCGCCGCTCGCAAGCGGCTTCGTTCTTCGCCTTCTGCCGTCCGGCGACAGCTGAACTCCGGCGGTCAGTTGCAGCTCTGCCCAACAGCGTGTTCTCAGTTCTGCGGGCAAGCACGCCCTCTTGCCTTGGCCCCGGGAGCAAAGTCCCGAGCGAGCACTCGACTCAGTGCAATGCACCCGGAAGGACGCTCTCGCTCGTCTTTCAAGGAGCGATTCCTAACAGCACAAGCAGCAGAGGCACAAACTGCATGACGAGAAGGGACAACGTAGAACACGTCTCTGTCCTGGCACATTTTCGTGTGCGATACTTCCCTCCGGGTCTTCGGGCCTTGCGAAGCTCCGTGTACTGCGAGCGCTGCTACTCGCAGCTGAGAAGGACCGTGGAGCTAGCGGCGAATTCGGAGAGCTCTTCGCTGCACTGCGCCGCTCGCAAGCGGCTTCGTTCTTCGCCTTCTGCCGTCCGGCGACAGCTGAACTCCGGCGGTCAGTTGCAGCTCTGCCCAACAGCGTGTTCTCAGTTCTGCGGGCAAGCACGCCCTCTTGCCTTGGCCCCGAGAGCAAAGTCCCGAGCGAGCACTCGACTCAGTGCAATGCACCCGGAAGGACGCTCTCGCTCGTCTTTCAAGGAGCGATTCCTAACAGCACAAGCAGCAGAGGCACAAACTGCATGACGAGAAGGGACAACGTAGAACACGTCTCTGTCCTGGCACATTTTCGTGTGCGATACTTCCCTCCGGGTCTTCGGGCCTTGCGAAGCTCCGTGTACTGCGAGCGCTGCTACTCGCAGCTCAGAAGGACCGTGGAGCTAGCGGCGAATTCGGAGAGCTCTTCGCTGCACTGCGCCGCTCGCAAGCGGCTTCGTTCTTCGCCTTCTGCCGTCCGGCGAGAGCTGAACTCCGGCGGTCAGTTGCAGCTCTGCCCAACAGCGTGTTCTCAGTTCTGCGGGCAAGCACGCCCTCTTGCCTTGGCCCCGGGAGCAAAGTCCCGAGCGAGCACTCGACTCAGTGCAATGCACCCGGAAGGACGCTCTCGCTCGTCTTTCAAGGAGCGATTCCTAACAGCACAAGCAGCAGAGGCACAAACTGCATGACGAGAAGGGACAACGTAGAACACGTCTCTGTCCTGGCACATTTTCGTGTGCGATACTTCCCTCCGGGTCTTCGGGCCTTGCGAAGCTCCGTGTACTGCGAGCGCTGCTACTCGCAGCTCAGAAGGACCGTGGAGCTAGCGGCGAATTCGGAGAGCTCTTCGCTGCACTGCGCCGCTCGCAAGCGGCTTCGTTCTTCGCCTTCTGCCGTCCGGCGACAGCTGAACTCCGGCGGTCAGTTGCAGCTCTGCCCAACAGCGTGTTCTCAGTTCTGCGGGCAAGCACGCCCTCTTGCCTTGGCCCCGAGAGCAAAGTCCCGAGCGAGCACTCGACTCAGTGCAATGCACCCGGAAGGACGCTCTCGCTCGTCTTTCAAGGAGCGATTCCTAACAGCACAAGCAGCAGAGGCACAAACTGCATGACGAGAAGGGACAACGTAGAACACGTCTCTGTCCTGGCACATTTTCGTGTGCGATACTTCCCTCCGGGTCTTCGGGCCTTGCGAAGCTCCGTGTACTGCGAGCGCTGCTACTCGCAGCTCAGAAGGACCGTGGAGCTAGCGGCGAATTCGGAGAGCTCTTCGCTGCACTGCGCCGCTCGCAAGCGGCTTCGTTCTTCGCCTTCTGCCGTCCGGCGAGAGCTGAACTCCGGCGGTCAGTTGCAGCTCTGCCCAACAGCGTGTTCTCAGTTCTGCGGGCAAGCACGCCCTCTTGCCTTGGCCCCGGGAGCAAAGTCCCGAGCGAGCACTCGACTCAGTGCAATGCACCCGGAAGGACGCTCTCGCTCCTCTTTCAAGGAGCGATTCCTAACAGCACAAGCAGCAGAGGCACAAACTGCATGACGAGAAGGGACAACGTAGAACACGTCTCTGTCCTGGCACATTTTCGTGTGCGAAACTTCCCTCCGGGTCTTCGGGCCTTGCGAAGCTCCGTGTACTGCGAGCGCTGCTACTCGCAGCTGAGAAGGACCGTGGAGCTAGCGGCGAATTCGGAGAGCTCTTCGCTGCACTGCGCCGCTCGCAAGCGGCTTCGTTCTTCGCCTTCTGCCGTCCGGCGACAGCTGAACTCCGGCGGTCAGTTGCAGCTCTGCCCAACAGCGTGTTCTCAGTTCTGCGGGCAAGCACGCCCTCTTGCCTTGGCCCCGGGAGCAAAGTCCCGAGCGAGCACTCGACTCAGTGCAATGCACCCGGAAGGACGCTCTCGCTCGTCTTTCAAGGAGCGATTCCTAACAGCAGAAGCAGCAGAGGCACAAACTGCATGACGAGAAGGGACAACGTAGAACACGTCTCTGTCCTGGCACATTTCCGTGTGCCATACTTCCCTCCGGGTCTTCGGGCCTTGCGAAGCTCCGTGTACTGCGAGCGCTGCTACTCGCAGCTGAGAAGGACCGTGGAGCTAGCGGCGAATTCGGAGAGCTCTTCGCTGCACTGCGCCGCTCGCAAGCGGCTTCGTTCTTCGCCTTCTGCCGTCCGGCGACAGCTGAACTCCGGCGGTCAGTTGCAGCTCTGCCCAACAGCGTGTTCTCAGTTCTGCGGGCAAGCACGCCCTCTTGCCTTGGCCCCGGGAGCAAAGTCCCGAGCGAGCACTCGACTCAGTGCAATGCACCCGGAAGGACGCTCTCGCTCGTCTTTCAAGGAGCGATTCCTAACAGCACAAGCAGCAGAGGCACAAACTGCATGACGAGAAGGGACAACGTAGAACACGTCTCTGTCCTGGCACATTTTCGTGTGCGATACTTCCCTCCGGGTCTTCGGGCCTTGCGAAGCTCCGTGTACTGCGAGCGCTGCTACTCGCAGCTGAGAAGGACCGTGGAGCTAGCGGCGAATTCGGAGAGCTCTTCGCTGCACTGCGCCGCTCGCAAGCGGCTTCGTTCTTCGCCTTCTGCCGTCCGGCGACAGCTGAACTCCGGCGGTCAGTTGCAGCTCTGCCCAACAGCGTGTTCTCAGTTCTGCGGGCAAGCACGCCCTCTTGCCTTGGCCCCGAGAGCAAAGTCCCGAGCGAGCACTCGACTCAGTGCAATGCACCCGGAAGGACGCTCTCGCTCGTCTTTCAAGGAGCGATTCCTAACAGCACAAGCAGCAGAGGCACAAACTGCATGACGAGAAGGGACAACGTAGAACACGTCTCTGTCCTGGCACATTTTCGTGTGCGATACTTCCCTCCGGGTCTTCGGGCCTTGCGAAGCTCCGTGTACTGCGAGCGCTGCTACTCGCAGCTCAGAAGGACCGTGGAGCTAGCGGCGAATTCGGAGAGCTCTTCGCTGCACTGCGCCGCTCGCAAGCGGCTTCGTTCTTCGCCTTCTGCCGTCCGGCGACAGCTGAACTCCGGCGGTCAGTTGCAGCTCTGCCCAACAGCGTGTTCTCAGTTCTGCGGGCAAGCACGCCCTCTTGCCTTGGCCCCGAGAGCAAAGTCCCGAGCGAGCACTCGACTCAGTGCAATGCACCCGGAAGGACGCTCTCGCTCGTCTTTCAAGGAGCGATTCCTAACAGCAGAAGCAGCAGAGGCACAAACTGCATGACGAGAAGGGACAACGTAGAACACGTCTCTGTCCTGGCACATTTTCGTGTGCGATACTTCCCTCCGGGTCTTCGGGCCTTGCGAAGCCCTGTGTACTGCGAGCGCTGCTACTCGCAGCTGAGAAGGACCGTGGAGCTAGCGGCGAATTCGGAGAGCTCTTCGCTGCACTGCGCCGCTCGCAAGCGGCTTCGTTCTTCGCCTTCTGCCGTCCGGCGACAGCTGAACTCCGGCGGTCAGTTGCAGCTCTGCCCAACAGCGTGTTCTCAGTTCTGCGGGCAAGCACGCCCTCTTGCCTTGGCCCCGAGAGCAAAGTCCCGAGCGAGCACTCGACTCAGTGCAATGCACCCGGAAGGACGCTCTCGCTCGTCTTTCAAGGAGCGATTCCTAACAGCACAAGCAGCAGAGGCACAAACTGCATGACGAGAAGGGACAACGTAGAACACGTCTCTGTCCTGGCACATTTTCGTGTGCGATACTTCCCTCCGGGTCTTCGGGCCTTGCGAAGCTCCGTGTACTGCGAGCGCTGCTACTCGCAGCTGAGAAGGACCGTGGAGCTAGCGGCGAATTCGGAGAGCTCTTCGCTGCACTGCGCCGCTCGCAAGCGGCTTCGTTCTTCGCCTTCTGCCGTCCGGCGACAGCTGAACTCCGGCGGTCAGTTGCAGCTCTGCCCAACAGCGTGTTCTCAGTTCTGCGGGCAAGCACGCCCTCTTGCCTTGGCCCCGAGAGCAAAGTCCCGAGCGAGCACTCGACTCAGTGCAATGCACCCGGAAGGACGCTCTCGCTCGTCTTTCAAGGAGCGATTCCTAACAGCACAAGCAGCAGAGGCACAAACTGCATGACGAGAAGGGACAACGTAGAACACGTCTCTGTCCTGGCACATTTTCGTGTGCGATACTTCCCTCCGGGTCTTCGGGCCTTGCGAAGCTCCGTGTACTGCGAGCGCTGCTACTCGCAGCTCAGAAGGACCGTGGAGCTAGCGGCGAATTCGGAGAGCTCTTCGCTGCACTGCGCCGCTCGCAAGCGGCTTCGTTCTTCGCCTTCTGCCGTCCGGCGACAGCTGAACTCCGGCGGTCAGTTGCAGCTCTGCCCAACAGCGTGTTCTCAGTTCTGCGGGCAAGCACGCCCTCTTGCCTTGGCCCCGAGAGCAAAGTCCCGAGCGAGCACTCGACTCAGTGCAATGCACCCGGAAGGACGCTCTCGCTCGTCTTTCAAGGAGCGATTCCTAACAGCACAAGCAGCAGAGGCACAAACTGCATGACGAGAAGGGACAACGTAGAACACGTCTCTGTCCTGGCACATTTCCGTGTGCGATACTTCCCTCCGGGTCTTCGGGCCTTGCGAAGCTCCGTGTACTGCGAGCGCTGCTACTCGCAGCTCAGAAGGACCGTGGAGCTAGCGGCGAATTCGGAGAGCTCTTCGCTGCACTGCGCCGCTCGCAAGCGGCTTCGTTCTTCGCCTTCTGCCGTCCGGCGAGAGCTGAACTCCGGCGGTCAGTTGCAGCTCTGCCCAACAGCGTGTTCTCAGTTCTGCGGGCAAGCACGCCCTCTTGCCTTGGCCCCGGGAGCAAAGTCCCGAGCGAGCACTCGACTCAGTGCAATGCACCCGGAAGGACGCTCTCGCTCGTCTTTCAAGGAGCGATTCCTAACAGCACAAGCAGCAGAGGCACAAACTGCATGACGAGAAGGGACAACGTAGAACACGTCTCTGTCCTGGCACATTTTCGTGTGCGATACTTCCCTCCGGGTCTTCGGGCCTTGCGAAGCTCCGTGTACTGCGAGCGCTGCTACTCGCAGCTGAGAAGGACCGTGGAGCTAGCGGCGAATTCGGAGAGCTCTTCGCTGCACTGCGCCGCTCGCAAGCGGCTTCGTTCTTCGCCTTCTGCCGTCCGGCGACAGCTGAACTCCGGCGGTCAGTTGCAGCTCTGCCCAACAGCGTGTTCTCAGTTCTGCGGGCAAGCACGCCCTCTTGCCTTGGCCCCGGGAGCAAAGTCCCGAGCGAGCACTCGACTCAGTGCAATGCACCCGGAAGGACGCTCTCGCTCGTCTTTCAAGGAGCGATTCCTAACAGCACAAGCAGCAGAGGCACAAACTGCATGACGAGAAGGGACAACGTAGAACACGTCTCTGTCCTGGCACATTTTCGTGTGCGAAACTTCCCTCCGGGTCTTCGGGCCTTGCGAAGCTCCGTGTACTGCGAGCGCTGCTACTCGCAGCTGAGAAGGACCGTGGAGCTAGCGGCGAATTCGGAGAGCTCTTCGCTGCACTGCGCCGCTCGCAAGCGGCTTCGTTCTTCGCCTTCTGCCGTCCGGCGACAGCTGAACTCCGGCGGTCAGTTGCAGCTCTGCCCAACAGCGTGTTCTCAGTTCTGCGGGCAAGCACGCCCTCTTGCCTTGGCCCCGGGAGCAAAGTCCCGAGCGAGCACTCGACTCAGTGCAATGCACCCGGAAGGACGCTCTCGCTCGTCTTTCAAGGAGCGATTCCTAACAGCAGAAGCAGCAGAGGCACAAACTGCATGACGAGAAGGGACAACGTAGAACACGTCTCTGTCCTGGCACATTTTCGTGTGCGATACTTCCCTCCGGGTCTTCGGGCCTTGCGAAGCTCCGTGTACTGCGAGCGCTGCTACTCGCAGCTGAGAAGGACCGTGGAGCTAGCGGCGAATTCGGAGAGCTCTTCGCTGCACTGCGCCGCTCGCAAGCGGCTTCGTTCTTCGCCTTCTGCCGTCCGGCGACAGCTGAACTCCGGCGGTCAGTTGCAGCTCTGCCCAACAGCGTGTTCTCAGTTCTGCGGGCAAGCACGCCCTCTTGCCTTGGCCCCGGGAGCAAAGTCCCGAGCGAGCACTCGACTCAGTGCAATGCACCCGGAAGGACGCTCTCGCTCGTCTTTCAAGGAGCGATTCCTAACAGCACAAGCAGCAGAGGCACAAACTGCATGACGAGAAGGGACAACGTAGAACACGTCTCTGTCCTGGCACATTTTCGTGTGCGATACTTCCCTCCGGGTCTTCGGGCCTTGCGAAGCTCCGTGTACTGCGAGCGCTGCTACTCGCAGCTGAGAAGGACCGTGGAGCTAGCGGCGAATTCGGAGAGCTCTTCGCTGCACTGCGCCGCTCGCAAGCGGCTTCGTTCTTCGCCTTCTGCCGTCCGGCGACAGCTGAACTCCGGCGGTCAGTTGCAGCTCTGCCCAACAGCGTGTTCTCAGTTCTGCGGGCAAGCACGCCCTCTTGCCTTGGCCCCGAGAGCAAAGTCCCGAGCGAGCACTCGACTCAGTGCAATGCACCCGGAAGGACGCTCTCGCTCGTCTTTCAAGGAGCGATTCCTAACAGCACAAGCAGCAGAGGCACAAACTGCATGACGAGAAGGGACAACGTAGAACACGTCTCTGTCCTGGCACATTTTCGTGTGCGATACTTCCCTCCGGGTCTTCGGGCCTTGCGAAGCTCCGTGTACTGCGAGCGCTGCTACTCGCAGCTCAGAAGGACCGTGGAGCTAGCGGCGAATTCGGAGAGCTCTTCGCTGCACTGCGCCGCTCGCAAGCGGCTTCGTTCTTCGCCTTCTGCCGTCCGGCGACAGCTGAACTCCGGCGGTCAGTTGCAGCTCTGCCCAACAGCGTGTTCTCAGTTCTGCGGGCAAGCACGCCCTCTTGCCTTGGCCCCGAGAGCAAAGTCCCGAGCGAGCACTCGACTCAGTGCAATGCACCCGGAAGGACGCTCTCGCTCGTCTTTCAAGGAGCGATTCCTAACAGCAGAAGCAGCAGAGGCACAAACTGCATGACGAGAAGGGACAACGTAGAACACGTCTCTGTCCTGGCACATTTCCGTGTGCCATACTTCCCTCCGGGTCTTCGGGCCTTGCGAAGCCCTGTGTACTGCGAGCGCTGCTACTCGCAGCTGAGAAGGACCGTGGAGCTAGCGGCGAATTCGGAGAGCTCTTCGCTGCACTGCGCCGCTCGCAAGCGGCTTCGTTCTTCGCCTTCTGCCGTCCGGCGACAGCTGAACTCCGGCGGTCAGTTGCAGCTCTGCCCAACAGCGTGTTCTCAGTTCTGCGGGCAAGCACGCCCTCTTGCCTTGGCCCCGAGAGCAAAGTCCCGAGCGAGCACTCGACTCAGTGCAATGCACCCGGAAGGACGCTCTCGCTCGTCTTTCAAGGAGCGATTCCTAACAGCACAAGCAGCAGAGGCACAAACTGCATGACGAGAAGGGACAACGTAGAACACGTCTCTGTCCTGGCACATTTTCGTGTGCGATACTTCCCTCCGGGTCTTCGGGCCTTGCGAAGCCCTGTGTACTGCGAGCGCTGCTACTCGCAGCTGAGAAGGACCGTGGAGCTAGCGGCGAATTCGGAGAGCTCTTCGCTGCACTGCGCCGCTCGCAAGCGGCTTCGTTCTTCGCCTTCTGCCGTCCGGCGACAGCTGAACTCCGGCGGTCAGTTGCAGCTCTGCCCAACAGCGTGTTCTCAGTTCTGCGGGCAAGCACGCCCTCTTGCCTTGGCCCCGAGAGCAAAGTCCCGAGCGAGCACTCGACTCAGTGCAATGCACCCGGAAGGACGCTCTCGCTCGTCTTTCAAGGAGCGATTCCTAACAGCAGAAGCAGCAGAGGCACAAACTGCATGACGAGAAGGGACAACGTAGAACACGTCTCTGTCCTGGCACATTTTCGTGTGCGATACTTCCCTCCGGGTCTTCGGGCCTTGCGAAGCTCCGTGTACTGCGAGCGCTGCTACTCGCAGCTGAGAAGGACCGTGGAGCTAGCGGCGAATTCGGAGAGCTCTTCGCTGCACTGCGCCGCTCGCAAGCGGCTTCGTTCTTCGCCTTCTGCCGTCCGGCGACAGCTGAACTCCGGCGGTCAGTTGCAGCTCTGCCCAACAGCGTGTTCTCAGTTCTGCGGGCAAGCACGCCCTCTTGCCTTGGCCCCGGGAGCAAAGTCCCGAGCGAGCACTCGACTCAGTGCAATGCACCCGGAAGGACGCTCTCGCTCGTCTTTCAAGGAGCGATTCCTAACAGCACAAGCAGCAGAGGCACAAACTGCATGACGAGAAGGGACAACGTAGAACACGTCTCTGTCCTGGCACATTTTCGTGTGCGATACTTCCCTCCGGGTCTTCGGGCCTTGCGAAGCTCCGTGTACTGCGAGCGCTGCTACTCGCAGCTGAGAAGGACCGTGGAGCTAGCGGCGAATTCGGAGAGCTCTTCGCTGCACTGCGCCGCTCGCAAGCGGCTTCGTTCTTCGCCTTCTGCCGTCCGGCGACAGCTGAACTCCGGCGGTCAGTTGCAGCTCTGCCCAACAGCGTGTTCTCAGTTCTGCGGGCAAGCACGCCCTCTTGCCTTGGCCCCGGGAGCAAAGTCCCGAGCGAGCACTCGACTCAGTGCAATGCACCCGGAAGGACGCTCTCGCTCGTCTTTCAAGGAGCGATTCCTAACAGCAGAAGCAGCAGAGGCACAAACTGCATGACGAGAAGGGACAACGTAGAACACGTCTCTGTCCTGGCACATTTTCGTGTGCGATACTTCCCTCCGGGTCTTCGGGCCTTGCGAAGCTCCGTGTACTGCGAGCGCTGCTACTCGCAGCTGAGAAGGACCGTGGAGCTAGCGGCGAATTCGGAGAGCTCTTCGCTGCACTGCGCCGCTCGCAAGCGGCTTCGTTCTTCGCCTTCTGCCGTCCGGCGACAGCTGAACTCCGGCGGTCAGTTGCAGCTCTGCCCAACAGCGTGTTCTCAGTTCTGCGGGCAAGCACGCCCTCTTGCCTTGGCCCCGAGAGCAAAGTCCCGAGCGAGCACTCGACTCAGTGCAATGCACCCGGAAGGACGCTCTCGCTCGTCTTTCAAGGAGCGATTCCTAACAGCACAAGCAGCAGAGGCACAAACTGCATGACGAGAAGGGACAACGTAGAACACGTCTCTGTCCTGGCACATTTTCGTGTGCGATACTTCCCTCCGGGTCTTCGGGCCTTGCGAAGCTCCGTGTACTGCGAGCGCTGCTACTCGCAGCTGAGAAGGACCGTGGAGCTAGCGGCGAATTCGGAGAGCTCTTCGCTGCACTGCGCCGCTCGCAAGCGGCTTCGTTCTTCGCCTTCTGCCGTCCGGCGAGAGCTGAACTCCGGCGGTCAGTTGCAGCTCTGCCCAACAGCGTGTTCTCAGTTCTGCGGGCAAGCACGCCCTCTTGCCTTGGCCCCGAGAGCAAAGTCCCGAGCGAGCACTCGACTCAGTGCAATGCACCCGGAAGGACGCTCTCGCTCGTCTTTCAAGGAGCGATTCCTAACAGCACAAGCAGCAGAGGCACAAACTGCATGACGAGAAGGGACAACGTAGAACACGTCTCTGTCCTGGCACATTTCCGTGTGCCATACTTCCCTCCGGGTCTTCGGGCCTTGCGAAGCTCCGTGTACTGCGAGCGCTGCTACTCGCAGCTGAGAAGGACCGTGGAGCTAGCGGCGAATTCGGAGAGCTCTTCGCTGCACTGCGCCGCTCGCAAGCGGCTTCGTTCTTCGCCTTCTGCCGTCCGGCGAGAGCTGAACTCCGGCGGTCAGTTGCAGCTCTGCCCAACAGCGTGTTCTCAGTTCTGCGGGCAAGCACGCCCTCTTGCCTTGGCCCCGAGAGCAAAGTCCCGAGCGAGCACTCGACTCAGTGCAATGCACCCGGAAGGACGCTCTCGCTCGTCTTTCAAGGAGCGATTCCTAACAGCACAAGCAGCAGAGGCACAAACTGCATGACGAGAAGGGACAACGTAGAACACGTCTCTGTCCTGGCACATTTTCGTGTGCGATACTTCCCTCCGGGTCTTCGGGCCTTGCGAAGCTCCGTGTACTGCGAGCGCTGCTACTCGCAGCTCAGAAGGACCGTGGAGCTAGCGGCGAATTCGGAGAGCTCTTCGCTGCACTGCGCCGCTCGCAAGCGGCTTCGTTCTTCGCCTTCTGCCGTCCGGCGACAGCTGAACTCCGGCGGTCAGTTGCAGCTCTGCCCAACAGCGTGTTCTCAGTTCTGCGGGCAAGCACGCCCTCTTGCCTTGGCCCCGAGAGCAAAGTCCCGAGCGAGCACTCGACTCAGTGCAATGCACCCGGAAGGACGCTCTCGCTCGTCTTTCAAGGAGCGATTCCTAACAGCACAAGCAGCAGAGGCACAAACTGCATGACGAGAAGGGACAACGTAGAACACGTCTCTGTCCTGGCACATTTTCGTGTGCGATACTTCCCTCCGGGTCTTCGGGCCTTGCGAAGCTCCGTGTACTGCGAGCGCTGCTACTCGCAGCTGAGAAGGACCGTGGAGCTAGCGGCGAATTCGGAGAGCTCTTCGCTGCACTGCGCCGCTCGCAAGCGGCTTCGTTCTTCGCCTTCTGCCGTCCGGCGAGAGCTGAACTCCGGCGGTCAGTTGCAGCTCTGCCCAACAGCGTGTTCTCAGTTCTGCGGGCAAGCACGCCCTCTTGCCTTGGCCCCGAGAGCAAAGTCCCGAGCGAGCACTCGACTCAGTGCAATGCACCCGGAAGGACGCTCTCGCTCGTCTTTCAAGGAGCGATTCCTAACAGCACAAGCAGCAGAGGCACAAACTGCATGACGAGAAGGGACAACGTAGAACACGTCTCTGTCCTGGCACATTTCCGTGTGCCATACTTCCCTCCGGGTCTTCGGGCCTTGCGAAGCTCCGTGTACTGCGAGCGCTGCTACTCGCAGCTGAGAAGGACCGTGGAGCTAGCGGCGAATTCGGAGAGCTCTTCGCTGCACTGCGCCGCTCGCAAGCGGCTTCGTTCTTCGCCTTCTGCCGTCCGGCGAGAGCTGAACTCCGGCGGTCAGTTGCAGCTCTGCCCAACAGCGTGTTCTCAGTTCTGCGGGCAAGCACGCCCTCTTGCCTTGGCCCCGAGAGCAAAGTCCCGAGCGAGCACTCGACTCAGTGCAATGCACCCGGAAGGACGCTCTCGCTCGTCTTTCAAGGAGCGATTCCTAACAGCACAAGCAGCAGAGGCACAAACTGCATGACGAGAAGGGACAACGTAGAACACGTCTCTGTCCTGGCACATTTTCGTGTGCGATACTTCCCTCCGGGTCTTCGGGCCTTGCGAAGCTCCGTGTACTGCGAGCGCTGCTACTCGCAGCTCAGAAGGACCGTGGAGCTAGCGGCGAATTCGGAGAGCTCTTCGCTGCACTGCGCCGCTCGCAAGCGGCTTCGTTCTTCGCCTTCTGCCGTCCGGCGACAGCTGAACTCCGGCGGTCAGTTGCAGCTCTGCCCAACAGCGTGTTCTCAGTTCTGCGGGCAAGCACGCCCTCTTGCCTTGGCCCCGGGAGCAAAGTCCCGAGCGAGCACTCGACTCAGTGCAATGCACCCGGAAGGACGCTCTCGCTCGTCTTTCAAGGAGCGATTCCTAACAGCACAAGCAGCAGAGGCACAAACTGCATGACGAGAAGGGACAACGTAGAACACGTCTCTGTCCTGGCACATTTTCGTGTGCGATACTTCCCTCCGGGTCTTCGGGCCTTGCGAAGCTCCGTGTACTGCGAGCGCTGCTACTCGCAGCTCAGAAGGACCGTGGAGCTAGCGGCGAATTCGGAGAGCTCTTCGCTGCACTGCGCCGCTCGCAAGCGGCTTCGTTCTTCGCCTTCTGCCGTCCGGCGACAGCTGAACTCCGGCGGTCAGTTGCAGCTCTGCCCAACAGCGTGTTCTCAGTTCTGCGGGCAAGCACGCCCTCTTGCCTTGGCCCCGGGAGCAAAGTCCCGAGCGAGCACTCGACTCAGTGCAATGCACCCGGAAGGACGCTCTCGCTCGTCTTTCAAGGAGCGATTCCTAACAGCACAAGCAGCAGAGGCACAAACTGCATGACGAGAAGGGACAACGTAGAACACGTCTCTGTCCTGGCACATTTTCGTGTGCGATACTTCCCTCCGGGTCTTCGGGCCTTGCGAAGCTCCGTGTACTGCGAGCGCTGCTACTCGCAGCTGAGAAGGACCGTGGAGCTAGCGGCGAATTCGGAGAGCTCTTCGCTGCACTGCGCCGCTCGCAAGCGGCTTCGTTCTTCGCCTTCTGCCGTCCGGCGAGAGCTGAACTCCGGCGGTCAGTTGCAGCTCTGCCCAACAGCGTGTTCTCAGTTCTGCGGGCAAGCACGCCCTCTTGCCTTGGCCCCGGGAGCAAAGTCCCGAGCGAGCACTCGACTCAGTGCAATGCACCCGGAAGGACGCTCTCGCTCGTCTTTCAAGGAGCGATTCCTAACAGCACAAGCAGCAGAGGCACAAACTGCATGACGAGAAGGGACAACGTAGAACACGTCTCTGTCCTGGCACATTTTCGTGTGCGAAACTTCCCTCCGGGTCTTCGGGCCTTGCGAAGCTCCGTGTACTGCGAGCGCTGCTACTCGCAGCTGAGAAGGACCGTGGAGCTAGCGGCGAATTCGGAGAGCTCTTCGCTGCACTGCGCCGCTCGCAAGCGGCTTCGTTCTTCGCCTTCTGCCGTCCGGCGACAGCTGAACTCCGGCGGTCAGTTGCAGCTCTGCCCAACAGCGTGTTCTCAGTTCTGCGGGCAAGCACGCCCTCTTGCCTTGGCCCCGGGAGCAAAGTCCCGAGCGAGCACTCGACTCAGTGCAATGCACCCGGAAGGACGCTCTCGCTCGTCTTTCAAGGAGCGATTCCTAACAGCAGAAGCAGCAGAGGCACAAACTGCATGACGAGAAGGGACAACGTAGAACACGTCTCTGTCCTGGCACATTTTCGTGTGCGATACTTCCCTCCGGGTCTTCGGGCCTTGCGAAGCTCCGTGTACTGCGAGCGCTGCTACTCGCAGCTGAGAAGGACCGTGGAGCTAGCGGCGAATTCGGAGAGCTCTTCGCTGCACTGCGCCGCTCGCAAGCGGCTTCGTTCTTCGCCTTCTGCCGTCCGGCGACAGCTGAACTCCGGCGGTCAGTTGCAGCTCTGCCCAACAGCGTGTTCTCAGTTCTGCGGGCAAGCACGCCCTCTTGCCTTGGCCCCGAGAGCAAAGTCCCGAGCGAGCACTCGACTCAGTGCAATGCACCCGGAAGGACGCTCTCGCTCGTCTTTCAAGGAGCGATTCCTAACAGCACAAGCAGCAGAGGCACAAACTGCATGACGAGAAGGGACAACGTAGAACACGTCTCTGTCCTGGCACATTTTCGTGTGCGATACTTCCCTCCGGGTCTTCGGGCCTTGCGAAGCTCCGTGTACTGCGAGCGCTGCTACTCGCAGCTCAGAAGGACCGTGGAGCTAGCGGCA
>NW_028276593.1:0-92184 GCF_052056855.1 Sturnus vulgaris
CCCCAAGACCCAGTCCCCCCAACACCTCCCAAATTCACTCCAAAATGTCTCCAATCCCCCTCAAAACCCTCCCAGATACCCCCAAATCCACCAAATTCACTCCCAGACCCATCTGGGACTCCCAAAAATCACCAAAATTCCCCGGAAAATCCACCTGCATCCCCCCAAATTCATCCCAAAATTCTCCCACGACTTCCAAATGCTCACCTGGATACCCCAAAATCGACAGAATTCACCCCAAAATACGTCTGGCATTCCCAAAACTCACCTGAGAACCCTAAAATTCACACGTATACCCTAAAATTCACCAAATTCACCCCAAAATTCCCCTGAGATCCCTAGAATTCCACAAATTCCCCCTAAAATTCAACTGGGACTCCCCACATTCCACAAATTCACCCCAAACCTCGCTACCCGGGATCCCCCAAAATTCCACAAATTCTCCCCCAAAATCAACCTGGGACCCCTCAAAACTCACCTGGATCTCCCCAAATCCCCGCCCCGCCCCGCCCCCCCCAATTCACCTGGGCACTCCCAAATCCCCAGAATTCAACCCAAAATTCACCTGGGACCCCAAAACCCTCCAAATTCGCTCCAAAATGATTGGCAACTTTACACACTCCATTTTCCCACAAAAGGATCTAGAGCCCTGTGCGCTTCGTATACAAACTAAATGCAAAAAAACTTTCTATTCATTCTCAGCAAAAAGACTTCCTATTCCTCCTTCTTTTGGACAAAACTGCCTTCACTTTCAAACTTATTCTCTTGCTCACTTACCTGCATAATGCTTAGTCCCTGTTCTGCATGCTCATTTTCTTCACTTTTACAAGGAATCCTCTCCTCATCTTCTTCTTCCTCTGCTTCTTCCATTTCCTGTGCCAAGATCACCCGTTTCTCTGTTAGATTTCTTTCTCCAGCTGATTTTTTGACAACTGTCCCTATCTTCTGGCACCGCTCGCTCGAGAGAGGCGATTGTCCCGCTCTGCTCTGGGCTGGGACTGCGCTCTCTTCAAGCCCTGGGGGCAATTTTGGATGCCACAGCGTCAGAAAGACCTCAGGCTATTGGAGAAATGTCCAAAGGAGGGACACAGGGATAGCGAAGAGGCTGGAGGGAAAGCCATACAAAGAGTGGCTCAGGGCATTTGGTTCAGCTGCAGAGAGGACACTGAGCTCACACCTCACTTGGGACCTCTCAGCTCCTCCCAAGGGCAGCACAGGGACAGCTTTGCTCTCTGCTCTCTGCGACCAGGGACAGGAGCCAAGGGAATGCCAGGAGCTGTGTCAGGGGACGATTAGGCTGGCTATCAGGGAAAGGTTTTTTTCCTCAGAGGCTGGTCGGGCACTGAATAGGTTCTCCAGGCAATGGGCACAGCCCCAAGGCTGCCAGAGATCCAGGAGCGTTTGGCCAATGCTCTCAGGGATGCAGAGGGTGGGACTGTTGGAGTGTCTGTGCAGGGCCAGGAGTTGGACTTTGACGATCCCTAGGGGTCCCTTCCGACTCAGGAAACTCTTACCATTTTCCCCTCTTTCCTCTCCTTGCACAATGCTCTCAGCTTACTGTTCCACCGCATGCTCCACTTCTGAAACCTCCGCTACTTCTTTCCAGTTCAAGCACAGTTCTACTGGTTACAATCCAAAGATAGACAGATTGAAAAACAACCAAAAAGAAACACCTGTTTGGAATGTCGTGGTCTTATCTGCATCTCCAGCTATGAAGTCGATTGTGCCTTGCAAGTTCTAAAAGCAAAACAACAACAACAAAAAACACCCACCACACCGTTTTAACATAGGGATTTGCCTTCTTCTAAGAAATCCATATCCCTTCTCAAAATGGATCTATTTCAGGAAGAGATCATCTTGAATAGATCACTTACTACCTAAAGAACCTGGAACACTCAAATCCGTAATGATAAGCCTGTTACCTTGTCGTTTTCTGTTCCAAAGGCAAATGCATTTGCTCAAGTGCCGTTTGTAACAAGGACAGAGCTCAAAGTGTGGCTCTGAGAAATGTTTTGGTTTCCCTCTCCTATCTCCATCAAAAGCACTTTCTTCAATGGCTGAAACAATACTTGATACAGTCTGAATTTTAAAGGTCATG
Source organism: Sturnus vulgaris (assembly GCF_052056855.1). Classification (NCBI taxonomy): domain Eukaryota; kingdom Metazoa; phylum Chordata; class Aves; order Passeriformes; family Sturnidae; genus Sturnus; species Sturnus vulgaris. Next base: position 2,099 of record NW_028276593.1, read on the forward strand.
AAAATTTTCTCCAAAGTGAAAAATTAATATAGCAGTCAGGTTTGAAACCAACGGGAATTTTTGTTTTACCTGTTTGAAGATTCCCTTCACACTAAAATGCTGGCTGATGGATACCTAGAAGAAATCAATTCCCACAAAATGCTTCTGGGTAAGCCATTACGTCATCCATTACAATTTGCTTCAGTGTCCCGTTCCTGTCCAATTGAAGGTCCCTGTTTAAGAGACTCAAGTGCGGAGAGAAATAAAATTAAATATGACTACAGTGCCTTTAAATCTAAATCGAACTTCCTGATCAATCTCATAAAACCTTTAGGCTAAATGTTGCCATTGATCTGTTTCTACTGAACACAATCACGTCCTGGCTTGTTAGAGATTAGTTCATTACAAAGAAAGAAACGCAGAGAAGTTAAAATATTTCCAAAGAAGCATTTGACATCCTTCCTTTTGGATGGGGAACCACACCAACACTGCTTACATAAGAGGTCAAATGACTGTCTTCCATGTTAGTTCTGCACTGTGCTCAGCGGAGCCTTTCTGGTTTATTTGCCTTTGACTTGGACATAAAGCTGAGTCTTGATTCAAGAAAAATCAATATTCACACTTGTTTTCATTTACACGGACATTGGCTTGGTCTCCTAAACAAAGAGAATGATGGGGAATTTTTGTACGAGTTCAGATAGGTAACATTCTCTTTCCGCAACCTGGCATTGTATTTTCACTTGGTCTGTTACCTCTGGCTTTGTTTTAACGGCTCAAATTATTAGGAAGAGTATCAAACCTCCAGCTCTAACCACAGTCCCACTGCGAGGTGTGTGAAGGTATGTGCATCTGCCCCTCAGGTCCACACTGCTCTTCTAATGTGCCTCTGATCGAGCAGGTAGGAAAGACCTCCTGGGTGTGTGAACAGTGCTGCTTCCTCTACGGCTTCAGAGCTGCTGCTAAGATCTTCAGGAAGGAGAGCGGTATTGTACCCATTTTTAGATGGTTTTTAAAGTTGCCGGTGCTTGGCTGTCTTAAACGTCTGAGTTCCTAGAACTTTGAATGAGATCAAATCTATGAGTGAAGAGATGATGGTGCAGACCAACTTCTGATTCCGGTGATCCAAGAATCTGCACTACTACTTTTACCTTCTGAATAAGGCATGGATGTGACGGTATGCACAGTAATACTGATGTGCTATGGTTTTTGAATGATAGCAGTCTTCCTTTGTCCCATTCCTAAACCGTGGGCATTATTTGCCTTAACCTTGTTCAGTAGGGACATTATTCTATATTCTTACATGAAGTGAAAAGCACTCTTTTTCCATACCTTCACACAACAGCATTAAAACAAGGCCTAAGTAGTACAACCAATGTTCAAAGATGCTCTACCTTTTAAGTTTACAAAACATACCAAATTCATACCTTGTTCTAAGTTGATCTCAAGAAGAAAGGGTGTTCTCCAAATACTCCTTCAGCTCTTCCTCACAGCTCACCGTTTGCCTTTTTTCTAAGATTGTATCCAGATCACTTTCATCATCTAAGGCCACATAAAAAAGCTAGTAAAAATGGTTTCGTAGATACTAAAATCTCCCCAGCTCTTTAGGATTCAAGGAAGTTAATTATGCACATATCTTCTACACCCAGAAGAGAAAGCTACCTCAGCAAAACTCATCGCCTATGAAAATCTTCCTAGATAATGAACACCTCTGACACTGCCACCCCAAGTTGGTGTTCTGAAACAATGAGAACCTCACATCCAATCAGACTCTAGACCTGCACAAGATCTCGTCATAGCAACTTGCAGCCACTTTCTACAGAAAGCAGCAGTGATCTCTATCGCTGTTGCCATACCAACAATAAGACAGGACTGTCCATTCAGCGTGAATCAAGCAGTTAGCAAAAATGCACCTGACAGAATGAAACTGAAGAGGAGAAATTCCCATCTAAAAGTCAAAGATTACATTTTTAATTTTATAGCAGGTATTTTGAATTTCAGAGGGCTCTTTGCATTAAGAAGTCCTGTCTTTATAGCACACCCTTGTTTTTATGTTTCTACCTGGATTATGGCCATTTAGCCGTCTCCTTCAAATCACTCCAAAGAAAAACATTCAAGTGAACAAGTTCTTTCTAAACTGCTGGAAGGTGAAATGAATGAGTAAGAGGATATGTAACATGATAAAAGGCTGCCTGGAATTTTACGACTGGTATCCAACATGGCGTCTTCTATCTGGAGAGTAAAAAAAAATCAGTCTCCAAGTAAACTGGTAAGAATGCGGATTCTCAAAACTTCTGTTTATTCTGGCACCATAAAGCACCAAATCACATTCTATAATTTATCCCTTTAGAAACAACTGCCCGACTTTTTTTATGTATAGAAAAGATTGGAAGACATTTGGGAGATCATTTCCAGCTCTTCCTGAAGTCTGATCTTAAGCAGACTGGGCCATACGTCATTCATCGCTATCCTATGTATTTCAGATAGAAATGATCATAAAAATACAATCTATTTCTATTACAAATAATAAACACAAGAATTATGAACACTTCCACATGAAACTCTTCCACACCAAACTGTTTCTCTGGAGTGTTTTGTCACACTATGGACCTCTTTCTAAGGTGACATCAATAGCCTACCACGCAGAAGGCATTGCAGGTGGGAGCACAGGAAGAACAGACTAATCCCAAGGAGTGATGAAGATATATGTCATCAAATAAAAGAAACGTACATCCACGTGCTCCACTTCTTCTTCAAACCTACATTTTCGTTTCTCAGTCATCTGAAGCATGTTGGAGTGCACAACTTCAGCATCTTCTGCTGTGCAAATGTTCACATCCAACAGGGTCATCTGAAGGAAAAGAAGAACAAATTATTGACATGCACAGAAGAAATACTGTGTGGCTTTCAGAGAGCCTGGCTAAACGTAGTGTTTCTTTTCTTGTGATGGACAGAGATAGATTCAGCCTCCCACATGCCATATTAGATTACTAAACAATACCATCTGGTTGGACACAAAGGGAGAAATTGAGGCAGAGGTGGAATTTCTTTCCCAAGATAAGACAGATTTAGCACAAGGGCTGAGGCTCCTTGCATCTTCCACATTCATGTAGGACAGCACTCCCTTCATTACTGGCATTTGTTACGGCTTTTCCACATTTCAAGCACAAATACCGACTACTACTGTGAAACCAAACGGATGGCTTACTTTTTGAACAGAGTAAGGAGGAGGTTAAAAAGGAATTCCACTTGTTATCTCACTGTCTGGTGCATCCTCAGACGCACTTTACTCTTAATGACACATTGGACCACGGCTATCACAGCCAAAAGCTGTGGCACTCAACTTGCACATCTGCCCTTTCTCCTGACATTTGCCCTCGACCAGCTCATACTGGATGCTCATTTTCTCCACGCACTCCACATTAGGGCTGTCTGAATGATACGGAACAGACCACAGTCAAAATTCCCATCTTTCACAGTGCAGTGTGACATGGAAACATGACAGAGGCCATGTGCTGAATCTCAGCACACGGAACAGATGCCAGCAGTGCCTACAGACACCAGACATTACCAGCCAAAGAAATCAAGACATTTTCATACACAGCTGTTTATCATTACGCTTCAAAGTAGCAAGGTACTTAACAATCGCTACCAACTTCTTTGCTACCATACAGGCTACAAACATCCCAACTGGATGTGCTCTGGAGCAAGAGAAGGCAGACACAGAGCGGGAAGGCATGCTGCAAGGACACAGAGAAAGGAAGTATCTCCAATACTTCCCCTCTTCTTCTCATACTTCCCCTCTTCTTCTCCAGGAGTTAAAAAGGAGTATTTTTGTATGACTGAGAAGGGATCCACGTCAAAATTAACATTTGATTTCCCCCAGATTCATTCTAACCGAGCCAGTTCCTGCTAGATCTCCCCATGCACAGGTGTTTGTACTGGCCAAAGGAAAGCCATGCCACAGGCAGCTTCTTTGGCTCTTACTGCCACCTCCAAGCAACTGAGAAGGTATGTGGCAACACACGGAACAAAGAATAGAGCAAACATGCACTCTCAAAGCAACCGTCTGCCTCATCGTTGCCCAGGAGAAAAGAAAATATTGCTTGAATTCCAGACTGTTCTTAGGATTTCCCGACCTACCTAGACTTTTGTTTCAATTCTCCAGAGTTCTGCACCATTCGTTTCCATCAGATTTGGCACGTGTTGGAGGCAACAGGGTGCTATCAAAGCAGGAAACAAGAGTCAGGTATCCTAAAATACAAACCAGTCAGTACTTCAAATATAAAATTATGAATCCGAATATCCATACTACTGGGCGTTCTTTTATTTACAGCCATCTTGGCAATGAAAATAAACCTGAGATTGTTGTTGTTCAAGGCCAACTGTTTACTGCCCGATAAGGAACTAACTGTCATCTACCTGGTTCCTACATCCACCGTAAAAAACCTCCCTGTAAAGATCGTAATGCATTGCACCCACACCAATGTGTCTTGTGTTCAGGATGGATATTCAAACGTAGCAACGTTAGATTTCTATCCAGACTCCTCTCTTCATTTATTCCGCAAATAAAATCCCACGCCATGGAGAAAAAAATGCCTTGACAAAAACACCAAGTTCTAGCTCTCCACCCCTCTTTGCCCATTTCTGCTATGTTTCGAGATTTACTTCTGCATTCCTCCATTTTTAGAGCCTGATCGCCACCTATTAAGTGTAGCTGGGGCACTGAAAATCAAGAATGCATTTTTTCCATTCAAAAGAGCTGTACAGAAATAGATGTAGACCCTGCCTTACTGCTGCATTTAGCAATCACACATTGACAGGAAGCAAAGTGCATTTTGTAGCCAAGTCCTTCATTAACTCCAGCAACAATTGTTTTCCTTTATGCTATACCCTCTTTTGCCATACCCGATATATTGCAAAACCTTCAGTCTCTCTTCACTGAGTACCATCTGCTCCTTTATCAACTTTTCCATTTCCATATTCACAGTTGGGGGATTCTGTATTTCTTCACTTGCCATAAATTCTCTGCAGGATGGAAAGTAGATATGTAGAATGGAATCACATGATATATGTGATATCATACGTGGTATCACGTAGAAAGAAAAAATGATCAAGTATTACTTTAACAGAAACCAAAAGTGAACACTAGCCTCTTGGTGTTGCTCATTGTCCAAAAGAAGACTGCCAAATTTCTGACCTGAAACTCTGAACTCCACACTTCTTTTGCATGAGCTTCCAGTCCCTTGCCATTTCAGTTGATGCCATTTTTCTTTCTCAAGCTCTGATTTCATTCGATTCAAGAGTAGCTTGGCAGTTGCCCTCTCATTATCCAGCAGTGCTCCGTTTATATTCTGTGTATTAAAAAACAAAACCAGAAGTAGAAGCAGCATACAACATGCAAAAACAAACCAAAAATTGTCTCTTCTACAGAAAATGAGGGGAGAAAAGAACACAAATGATAACCAATACCCCGTCAAGTAGAAATTTCTTCTATATTTCAGTGATTGATAGGCAGAAAAAATGAATTTCATCTGGGGAAAGAAAGACATTCTAGGAATATTCAGACTGCTATCTTGCCCCAGGTAAAACATTTACCATGGCCTTAGCGTTAATGAGCTTGTGAACATCAGCTGCCAAGAGGAAGGACATTTCCTCCAGTTTCACACAATACTTGGTCAGTACATCTGCTATCTGTGCAATCAAAGAATACAGAAAAGCAACAACAATGAAAAGTAGAACTCAAATATCAATTTCCCAAGTTAAAAATCTACATGAACAAGACAATTTTTCCATTCAAGTGAATTCGATTTAATTAATTCATTAACTACATAAGTAGCATTCTCACGTTCAAGAGTAGAATTCAAAGAATCGACGTTGCTTCTTCTGAGACATTGAAGCCTGAGTAGATCCCAACTTCAAATCTAGTAGGACGGCATGAAAGCAATACCTGCTACATTTAGTACATGTAAACTACAAAGAACATCTAGAACAGCTCTAAAAGATGCACAAACCCATGAACTTTGAAGGAGACGCTAGCAAGAAATGTGGAAATAGGCTTTATCTGCCCAGTGCTTTTCCCAAAAGCACGGGCACTCCTTGGCGTCAGTGAGAGTCTCTGTCTCATTACTCAGCAGCTGGCTTAGGGTAAAAAAGGATGCATGCAATCACTTCATTCCTGTTCATGACATAAACTTACTGCATCATCATGGAAGCCATTTACTTGGAAATATAGCCTAAAAAATAGGTGTCAGACTGGGTACATATCTAGATTGCTATGAGCAAAACCAATTTCTTTTTAACAGGAAAGCCATACAATATGCCTGCCATGGCAAATATTAGTCTACTAGCCCTGCACTTCAACGGGCAGTGAGCAGTTCATGACACCAAGTTTACGTTTGGCAAGGAGACAGTCTATTTATTACAAGCCCCTAGTTCTAGAACCAAGAATTCAGGAGTTGCTCATTCCCAATGAAAATCTGTCCATTTCATACCTTTGGGGTTTTATGCTTCTGTTCTTTACCTGTCTTGAGTGTGGCTTTCTTGTGAAGTCACTGATGGGTGTTTTTCCAACACATTTCTGCTGATTACACGGTAATTGCGTGGCATCAGCAGACATCTCTGAATGCCTCTTGAAAGTATGCTTTTTACTCTTCCTAGAGGACCTTGTCTTCTTCTTTCCTTCACCCAAAAGGTGGGCTAAGTGAGCCTTCAAAGAACCATCATCTCAACAATTAGAATTCTTTCAAACCTACTGAATGGAGAACAGCGACAAAAAAATTTTAAAAAGACTAGTACGCGAAAGACAACAGAAGAGAAAGGTAAAATAATGAATCCTACATGCCACGTGCATAACTCTCTTCATTCAAGGCTATTTTCAAAATGAGAAAAAAAAAAAAAAAAAATCATCTTTTCCTCAGAGAGGAAAAGTGGAGTAACTGGATTGTGTTGCCTTGCCTACAGTTACCAGAAAAGTCAACAGCTGAGTTGAAAACTCCTGAAGCTGGCTAACTACACCTCTAAATGTTTTACTACTGTGTTATGATTCTGTCTTCAGTTAATAGAACCCGATATACAACAAAGAGATGGGAGCACATGGAGATGCATTGGAGAGCCTACGCTGGAGGTAACACATTCATTTTTTACTCAAACAAATCCAAATTAGAAATGTTGAAAATTACCTGGGGCCATTTCAACAGCCAGCAAACTGACTAACACAACCAATCTTTGGCTTCTATTCAATCCTTTGCTTGTTTTACCTGGACCTTGAAGATCTGTCTGCAGCCTTCCTCTCTGCAAATATATCACACTCGTCCTATTGAGAACCCATGGCTCATCACAGCTGCTTCGCCACGCCTGCTTCCAGAAGAACCGGCAACTACAAGCTGGGAGCCAAGAGATACAACACTTCACTTGGAAAAGGGCCTTCCATGAATCCTAGAATCCCAGAATGGCTTGGACTGGAAGCGACCTTAGAGACAAATTATCTTCTTCCCACATCCTGACACGGGCAGGGACACTTTTCCACTAGTCCAGGTTGCTCCATGTCCGCTCCAGCCTGGCCCTGGACGCTTCCTGCCATGGGGCTCCTACACAGCCTCTTTGAGCAACATGTGCCTCAGCACCCACCCAAGGAAGAATTCCTTTCCAATATCCCATCTATCCCAGCCCTCTGGCAGTTTGAAGCTATTCCCCCTTGTCCTGCGAGTCCAGACCCTTTTCCAAAGTCCCTCCCCAGCTATCTTGGAGCCCCAGCAGGCACTGCAAGGGGCTCGAAGATCTCCCTGGAGCCTTCTGTTCTCCAGATTGGACACCCTCAGCTCTCCCAGTCTGTCCTAGAGCAAAGAAGCTCCACCTTTCAAAGCACCTTAGACGCCTCCTACCGCCCAAACTCGATGGCAACGCTGGCCTTCCGGGCCCTACGGATATCGCTTCCGGTGTCGCTCGGAGTCACTCCCGGCTCTCTTCCCGCCCCCCATGGGGCCCTCAGGCGATGCCGCTCCTACGCCACTTCTGCCGCTGTCAGACCAACGGGGGGGCGGGGGGCCAGCCCAGACTCATCCACAATCCACACTGTCCTCGGCGGCTGCTGCGGGCTCATGGCGGCCCACACACCCGGAAGCAGAGCTCCGAACACAGAGGATCATAGCCCCACATTTGTGTTCGTCTCTGCACAAGGCAGGCCAGTCTTGCCATGCCCGGACTTTTCAGTTCAGCACGAGAATGAGAATACACCTGCGCCATGGGGGAGGAAACCTCTAAAGACTCCCTCATACGTGGTCGCTCAACTTAATGCCTAGGCACTTGCCATTCCTAAGGCTACACTAAAGCCTTTTTTACCTTGCGGGTAAGAAATGCCGTTGTTCTCGTGTGCAGCTAAAGGCGCAGCACAGGCAGGCCGGGGCAAAAGCTGGGGCAGAGCCCTTCCTCACACCTTCGCTGTGCTGTACTCCATGCAGCTAGAGCGAAGCGAGAAGGACGCGAGGAAGAAAAAGGCGTTCTTAAAGTAGCACCCTGGCAGCAGCCCTGAAAAGGCGCATAACACACGGCGTCTCGCTGCCCTCCGTTCTACATACTCGCGGCTCCCTCTGCCGACTTGCAAAAGTTGCTACCAGAGCAGAGGCGGCCAGATTGAAGAGGCAGTGCCTAGGTTCACCTTCTCCTTACTGCACGTAAGCCACGTCCAGCTCCTCGCTGCACTCTGGATTTCCCTTCTCCGCGGCACTTACCGTGGTGCTGTGTGCAACTCGGCGCCTAGAAGCGACCGCCAATGCTTTCAAAGCGGGCTGCAAGGGAACCAAGGAGCAGCACAAGCAGCAGTGCTTCAGCTTGCTCCTTCCGACTGCTAAGGGCACTTGGGAGGGCAAGCGAGAGTCAACCACCTTCCTCTCCTAGTAGCCTGTAACGTGGTGCACACAAGCACGGGACGAGTGCTGCTTCGTTCACCGCCCTCGCCCACGCCTGGCGCTGCTTTCACTTGCCGGCGGCCAGAAGCCGCTGCAGGGGCGCCACACAGCCAGCAGTGTGCCGGCAGCCAAGAGCTAGAGAACGCTGCTTCTGCCCAAGCCCGCCTAGGGCGTGCACCTTTGTTCTCAGAGCTCCGTGCAACAGTCTGCCTCTCTCGCAGTTCGAATGGAAAACGAAAGCTTTTCGCCTACGCCCTTCACAGAGATCCGTTGCCAGGACGAGAATGCCTTGTGGCCGGAGCTCGCCCCCGCCGCGAGGAAGCTGCTATTAGCACCGCGTTGCAGGGACACGTCTCGCTTCTTGACTACGTGCTCAGCGCTCTCCGAATTCGCCGCTAGCTCCACGGTCTTTCTCAGCTGCAAGTAGCAGCGCTCACAGTACATAGAGCTTCGCAAGGACCGAAGACCCGGAGGGAAGTATCGCACTCGAAAATGTGCCAGGATAGAGACGTTCTACACTGAGTAGAGACACAGACAGACAGAGAGTTCTACACTGCCCCTTCTCGTCGGCCATCTTGTGCTCTGCTGCCTCTGCTGTGACGAATGGGTCCTTGAAAGGCGAGCGACAGCGGCTCTCCAGGCACTGAAAAGAGTTCCCTAGGGACTTTTCGATGTAAAACTTTTTCCACCTCCAAAAATACATGGGTAAGTCCTAAAAGTTTTGGTTTTCTTAAGAATAGTTTCGCCCAAGTTTTGCTGTTCTAAACACCCATGGTTTCAGTCTTCACTTAACTGCTTGTTTCTGTCTTTTTGGCTAGTGGCAATCTAATTCTAAGGTAACTAGATGTGTTGGAAATCCATAAATTACATCTCAAGTTAGATGGGAAAATTGGCTCGGAAGAAAATGGAATTGAGAATTTGGAAAGAATCCAGAGTGAGCTGATGTCACAATCCGAGATTCCCTTGGGTTCCAAATCCTTTCATTTGTGTTTTTGTGGGCTTTTTGAAGGCGGTGTACAGTTGAAGCCATGATTTAGCTGCGGTGAGACCTGCTCTGCTGTAAAAGCATTATTTTCTCAGTGAGCATGGACAACAGTTAGAGTGTCGTCTTTTAAGATTCCCTGCACTCCACTTATGGTGGCAAAAGCAGTGCCTTGACTGTAATCATAAAAGTGATTACAGCTTCATTGCTTTGACATCATGTAGGATGCTTCCTCCATCTGCTGTGGTCAGCATTAAGTAACAGATTTCTCAGTTTCTAGGAAGAGTCTAGCAAACAATCACCTTGCTCCTTCTCTTGCATTTATTCATCACTGCTATGCTGCTATACAGACAGGTAGTCTGTTTATGATTCAACAATTCAATGGGACATCAAGTAAATAACAAAGCAAAACTAACTACCGAAAGCACTATAAGGGCCAGAGATTAGCTTGGATCAAAACAGGTATTCTCCTAGCATTGTTTACAAACGAGTCAGCATGTGAAACAGAAGGCACAATGTAGTTTGTGCCTTGTTTTGGGCATGCCCGGAAGAAGGAAATTCTGATTTCACATACGGGAAAAGAAATGTTGACATTTGAATGAGATTGTTCATACCCCAGTAAAGGTTGCTTTGAAAGGTTGTGGAAGTCCTGTTAGGAAACATGGCTTTACAAGTCCTTTCCACCAGGAGACAACAGCTGCAGAACATCTGGGTGTGCCAGTGTTGAGAGCACCAGCAAAGATCAAAGTGGAGAAGTTGGTGAACAATGGCAGTGGCCTGGCGGAGGGCAAGTGGGGTGCTGGCTGTGGGACCAGGGGAGTCCTGACTGATTTAGGAGGCGTGTGATGGTCTGTGCCAGCAAGCAGAATAGTGCTGTGGCCTTGGCACACTGCTAATACTGGAATTCAGTGGGGTCACTGGGCAGGCTGAGTGTGTGAGCTGCTGGAGGGACCCAGGTTGCCCACATGTAAACATCCAGTCTCACTCTTGCCAGCCACAGAAAGGAGCAGGATGTGGCTGCTGGCGATGCCTGTCACGTATATGTAGTGTATATGTGTGCTATCCCAGCCTGCTGGGAACGCTTCTTCTTTGGGACTGCTTGGGCTGAGGGAGAGAAAGCAGTGGTAGTTTCTGAGGTTTCGAGTTTGCTCGAGTTTCTCAGGCTGTTTCTGGAGCCACCCAGAGTTCTCTTCCTTGAAGCATTTCAAGTCCTGCTAATTTTCAAAATTCAAACAGACACAGCCCTAAGCTAGTTGATCTGACTTCAGAGCTATTCTTACGCTGAGCTGTTGGATGATCTGATCTCCTGAGATGTCTTCCATCTCAGTTTATGACCTGGTTCTTGTGAAAAGTAGGATCTTTTAGCCTGGAGAAGAGAGGTTTCTGGAGAGACAGTATTGTGGCCTTTGAATATGTAAAGAGGGTATAAGACAAATGGAGAAAGACTTTTTAGGAAAGTTTGCAGAGACAGGATAAGGGGCCATGCTTTCAAACTGAGACTAGGTTTAGATTGGCTAAAAGGAAAAACTTTTCTACAATGAAGCTGGTGAGACACTCAAACGGGTGTTCCAGAGAAGTTGTGGATGCCCCATCATTGAGAGTGCTCCTTATCAGTTTGGCTAGTCTTGAGCAATTTGATCTACTGTAAGATCTACCTGGCAAGGAAGTTGGACTACATGATCTTTAATCACAGACTGTTGTATGATTCCGTGGAAGACAGAATGCAGTAAAGTTCATATTTCAGATTTTGGCGCAGACATATTTATTTTTTCTCACTTTATGCATCATTGCAATGACAACTTGTTAGCTTCTGAAATGATTAGCTGAGATTGATTTCCTTCCTTAGTTTCATTTTCTCTGTTATTCCTTCACTCTTGGACTTTTTTTTTCACTAGATTCCCTCTTTCAGTAAACTGCCCTTAAGTATCACTTTGCTCCCCACCTGGCTTTTTTTTTTTTTTTCAATGACACCTTTTCACTGGTTCGTTTTGGGCCTTTGCTGCTTGAAGTCCAGCAGCCTCCTTGTCTGAGCATTACGGAGCTTTCTTTACAGCTTCATCACTATGCAAAAAGCCATAAATTACTGTGTTCCATCTCACATACCATCAAGTATCACACTAATATTCCCTCTGCTGAATAGCTGGTTGGTTTACATAGACCAGCCAAATACCAGGAAATCCAGATGGCAGCAAGAATCTTGTAGACTACTCCCGCTGTTCATTTAAATTCTGGAGAAGTCACGTGAGGTATCACATTCTCTTGAAAGAAGTGTCTATCATCTCGGACATTCTAGAATGGGCTATTAATATTGTCATGAGTTTCTGGCTAGACTTTTTAGTATGCAAATTCAAATTCAAATGATCTGAAATGATAGAACTTCAAGAAATTTTTTTTCCCAGAATCGAAGTATGATGGAGTTCCATAGGGAGAATCTTAATCTTAGTTATTCTATTCCATCTCACATCATGGCTGGGGGAAGGGAGAAGGGAGTATCTTTGGGGGACAATGGGTTCCGGTGTAGTCAGTAAGCTGGGCAGAGGAGCCATCAGGTATTTTCTGTTGTTGGGCGGGGGGGGGGGGGGGGGGGGATTCGTGTGAACTCTTCCTTTCTTGTACCCTGCCACTAGTATTGTTGCTAAAATTGTTTGTTTTCTCATCCAAGTGACAAAATCAGCACACTTAATGAGGGATGAAGAGGGAGCAGCGACCTCAGAACAGGAGGAAGAAGAAGCAGAGCCTGCTGTCCTCCAGAAGAAAAAAACACTACCAGCCAATTTTGCATCATCTGTGAACTTCCTGGGCGTGTACTCTATGCCCTTGTCCAGAACACTGAGCAAGATATTAAACAGGACTGGGCCCAAGACTGAGCCTTGGGGACCAGCTGGATGAACTCTATTTCCCACCACTCTGTGGGCCTGGCCATCACCCAGTTTGTCACCCAGCAAACAGCCCACCCATGCAAACCATAAGCAGACAGTTTCTTCAGGAGAATGATGTGAGACTCATTGCAAAAAGGATCAGGGAGATGCCTAGGAAGAGTCTCAGGTGAATCCAGGAGACTATAGTGGAGGACTATTCAGTTTTCCAATCAATTTGCTTAAAAAACTCTACAAAACCGTAATAAACAAACAAACAAACAAACAAACAAACAAAAAAAGCAGACCAAACAAACACACAGAACCCCCCAACCAATAATCCCCAAAGAGACAAAAAAAGCCCCCAAAAAAGCCCACCAAAAAACCCACCCAAAACTGAAAAAAAACCCCAAACCCAACACAAAAAATCAGGGTGAAGGTTTTTAGTAACTTTAAAAATAACAAAACAAAACAAAACAAAAAAAACCCCAGAAAGTCACATTTCTAAAGGTGCTGTCCCAGCCTCTTCTCTCAGCAGGGAGGACATCCTGAAGTGGAGCCAGTTGGAAGAAAGCGGGACAGGGCAGCACCTGGGCCATTGTCTCAGGACGGCCCTGTGGCTGCCCCATTGCCAAAACCTGGACACATAAATCAAACACAGGTATGCACATGTGCTTAGACACAGCAAAAATTATATTTGTCTGAAAAGAATACTGGTCCATTTCTATCACTGGAAAGAGCATAATGCCTCGTCTCAGCTTTCTTTTCAGTCATTACAAATGTTTCGAAAATAAAGGAGTGCAGAAAATGGAAATATCCAAGATCAACATGAGGACCAGTAACAAAGATTCCATTTTTGAAACTGCATTGGGAATCCTCTGCAGAAATTGACTCAGAGCTCTAAGATTTACAAAAAAGACCAAGAGGACTGGAGTCAATACAACACAGTGTCTGGAGACTTCAGCTGGTTACCTTGATTTCTCAAATATGATGGAGAAAGCACCTTAGCAACTACAGCTGCCAGTTCTCTCAGGGCCCTGACATGCCTCTGGGTGGGTCCCATGGTCTTGCATGCTCAGGTTCCTCAAGTGGTCTGAAAGCTGACCTGATACTATGGGTTAGAATCAAGTCCACCAGTCCAATAACCTGAGAGATGTGGAAATAGTGACTGGCAGTAAAAATTGAGACCAACACTTGTTGAGTACCTCAGCCTTCTCCTTGTCTGTTGTCACTAGTCCTGTCTGGCTTATGGGGGTGGGGGGGGGGTGGGGGGAATAGGGGAGGTGTGATAGGTTTCTTTTCATCTTCCTTTTCCCACTGAAATACCCGTAGGTGCCTTTATTATTCTTAGTTTTGGCATGCTTTTCCAAATTCAGCTTCAACTGAGCCTTAGCTATACTGATCCCATCCTCACACACTCATGTGTTACCACTGTATTTTTCCCATGATTTGTCTCGCTGTGTATTGTCTGCATATTACCTACTTGCATCACATCTATTAATTTTCAATAACCTTCTGGCTTTAACTTGTTTTCAAAAAAAACCCTTTTTGAACCTTTCCACCTCAGAAATTCACCTGGGAAACCCCAAATCCCCAAAATTCACCCCGAAGTCCCCCCTGGGACGCTCAGCACTCACCTGGCAACTCCCAAAAGCCCACAAATTCACCCCAAAATTCACGGGGGACCCCCAAATCCCAGGGCTTCACCCCAAAATCCCACCTGCAACCCCCAAAACCCCTCAAATCACCCCCAAGACCCAGTCCCCCCAACACCTCCCAAATTCACTCCAAAATGTCTCCAATCCCCCTCAAAACCCTCCCAGATACCCCCAAATCCACCAAATTCACTCCCAGACCCATCTGGGACTCCCAAAAATCACCAAAATTCCCCGGAAAATCCACCTGCATCCCCCCAAATTCATCCCAAAATTCTCCCACGACTTCCAAATGCTCACCTGGATACCCCAAAATCGACAGAATTCACCCCAAAATACGTCTGGCATTCCCAAAACTCACCTGAGAACCCTAAAATTCACACGTATACCCTAAAATTCACCAAATTCACCCCAAAATTCCCCTGAGATCCCTAGAATTCCACAAAATCCCCCTAAAATTCAACTGGGACTCCCCACATTCCACAAATTCACCCCAAACCTCGCTACCCGGGATCCCCCAAAATTCCACAAATTCTCCCCCAAAATCAACCTGGGACCCCTCAAAACTCACCTGGATCTCCCCAAATCCCCGCCCCGCCCCGCCCCCCCCAATTCACCTGGGCACTCCCAAATCCCCAGAATTCAACCCAAAATTCACCTGGGACCCCAAAACCCTCCAAATTCGCTCCAAAATGATTGGCAACTTTACACACTCCATTTTCCCACAAAAGGATCTAGAGCCCTGTGCGCTTCGTATACAAACTAAATGCAAAAAAACTTTCTATTCATTCTCAGCAAAAAGACTTCCTATTCCTCCTTCTTTTGGACAAAACTGCCTTCACTTTCAAACTTATTCTCTTGCTCACTTACCTGCATAATGCTTAGTCCCTGTTCTGCATGCTCATTTTCTTCACTTTTACAAGGAATCCTCTCCTCATCTTCTTCTTCCTCTGCTTCTTCCATTTCCTGTGCCAAGATCACCCGTTTCTCTGTTAGATTTCTTTCTCCAGCTGATTTTTTGACAACTGTCCCTATCTTCTGGCACCGCTCGCTCGAGAGAGGCGATTGTCCCGCTCTGCTCTGGGCTGGGACTGCGCTCTCTTCAAGCCCTGGGGGCAATTTTGGATGCCACAGCGTCAGAAAGACCTCAGGCTATTGGAGAAATGTCCAAAGGAGGGACACAGGGATAGCGAAGAGGCTGGAGGGAAAGCCATACAAAGAGTGGCTCAGGGCATTTGGTTCAGCTGCAGAGAGGACACTGAGCTCACACCTCACTTGGGACCTCTCAGCTCCTCCCAAGGGCAGCACAGGGACAGCTTTGCTCTCTGCTCTCTGCGACCAGGGACAGGAGCCAAGGGAATGCCAGGAGCTGTGTCAGGGGACGATTAGGCTGGCTATCAGGGAAAGGTTTTTTTCCTCAGAGGCTGGTCGGGCACTGAATAGGTTCTCCAGGCAATGGGCACAGCCCCAAGGCTGCCAGAGATCCAGGAGCGTTTGGCCAATGCTCTCAGGGATGCAGAGGGTGGGACTGTTGGAGTGTCTGTGCAGGGCCAGGAGTTGGACTTTGACGATCCCTAGGGGTCCCTTCCGACTCAGGAAACTCTTACCATTTTCCCCTCTTTCCTCTCCTTGCACAATGCTCTCAGCTTACTGTTCCACCGCATGCTCCACTTCTGAAACCTCCGCTACTTCTTTCCAGTTCAAGCACAGTTCTACTGGTTACAATCCAAAGATAGACAGATTGAAAAACAACCAAAAAGAAACACCTGTTTGGAATGTCGTGGTCTTATCTGCATCTCCAGCTATGAAGTCGATTGTGCCTTGCAAGTTCTAAAAGCAAAACAACAACAACAAAAAACACCCACCACACCGTTTTAACATAGGGATTTGCCTTCTTCTAAGAAATCCATATCCCTTCTCAAAATGGATCTATTTCAGGAAGAGATCATCTTGAATAGATCACTTACTACCTAAAGAACCTGGAACACTCAAATCCGTAATGATAAGCCTGTTACCTTGTCGTTTTCTGTTCCAAAGGCAAATGCATTTGCTCAAGTGCCGTTTGTAACAAGGACAGAGCTCAAAGTGTGGCTCTGAGAAATGTTTTGGTTTCCCTCTCCTATCTCCATCAAAAGCACTTTCTTCAATGGCTGAAACAATACTTGATACAGTCTGAATTTTAAAGGTCATGAAAATTTTCTCCAAAGTGAAAAATTAATATAGCAGTCAGGTTTGAAACCAACGGGAATTTTTGTTTTACCTGTTTGAAGATTCCCTTCACACTAAAATGCTGGCTGATGGATACCTAGAAGAAATCAATTCCCACAAAATGCTTCTGGGTAAGCCATTACGTCATCCATTACAATTTGCTTCAGTGTCCCGTTCCTGTCCAATTGAAGGTCCCTGTTTAAGAGACTCAAGTGCGGAGAGAAATAAAATTAAATATGACTACAGTGCCTTTAAATCTAAATCGAACTTCCTGATCAATCTCATAAAACCTTTAGGCTAAATGTTGCCATTGATCTGTTTCTACTGAACACAATCACGTCCTGGCTTGTTAGAGATTAGTTCATTACAAAGAAAGAAACGCAGAGAAGTTAAAATATTTCCAAAGAAGCATTTGACATCCTTCCTTTTGGATGGGGAACCACACCAACACTGCTTACATAAGAGGTCAAATGACTGTCTTCCATGTTAGTTCTGCACTGTGCTCAGCGGAGCCTTTCTGGTTTATTTGCCTTTGACTTGGACATAAAGCTGAGTCTTGATTCAAGAAAAATCAATATTCACACTTGTTTTCATTTACACGGACATTGGCTTGGTCTCCTAAACAAAGAGAATGATGGGGAATTTTTGTACGAGTTCAGATAGGTAACATTCTCTTTCCGCAACCTGGCATTGTATTTTCACTTGGTCTGTTACCTCTGGCTTTGTTTTAACGGCTCAAATTATTAGGAAGAGTATCAAACCTCCAGCTCTAACCACAGTCCCACTGCGAGGTGTGTGAAGGTATGTGCATCTGCCCCTCAGGTCCACACTGCTCTTCTAATGTGCCTCTGATCGAGCAGGTAGGAAAGACCTCCTGGGTGTGTGAACAGTGCTGCTTCCTCTACGGCTTCAGAGCTGCTGCTAAGATCTTCAGGAAGGAGAGCGGTATTGTACCCATTTTTAGATGGTTTTTAAAGTTGCCGGTGCTTGGCTGTCTTAAACGTCTGAGTTCCTAGAACTTTGAATGAGATCAAATCTATGAGTGAAGAGATGATGGTGCAGACCAACTTCTGATTCCGGTGATCCAAGAATCTGCACTACTACTTTTACCTTCTGAATAAGGCATGGATGTGACGGTATGCACAGTAATACTGATGTGCTATGGTTTTTGAATGATAGCAGTCTTCCTTTGTCCCATTCCTAAACCGTGGGCATTATTTGCCTTAACCTTGTTCAGTAGGGACATTATTCTATATTCTTACATGAAGTGAAAAGCACTCTTTTTCCATACCTTCACACAACAGCATTAAAACAAGGCCTAAGTAGTACAACCAATGTTCAAAGATGCTCTACCTTTTAAGTTTACAAAACATACCAAATTCATACCTTGTTCTAAGTTGATCTCAAGAAGAAAGGGTGTTCTCCAAATACTCCTTCAGCTCTTCCTCACAGCTCACCGTTTGCCTTTTTTCTAAGATTGTATCCAGATCACTTTCATCATCTAAGGCCACATAAAAAAGCTAGTAAAAATGGTTTCGTAGATACTAAAATCTCCCCAGCTCTTTAGGATTCAAGGAAGTTAATTATGCACATATCTTCTACACCCAGAAGAGAAAGCTACCTCAGCAAAACTCATCGCCTATGAAAATCTTCCTAGATAATGAACACCTCTGACACTGCCACCCCAAGTTGGTGTTCTGAAACAATGAGAACCTCACATCCAATCAGACTCTAGACCTGCACAAGATCTCGTCATAGCAACTTGCAGCCACTTTCTACAGAAAGCAGCAGTGATCTCTATCGCTGTTGCCATACCAACAATAAGACAGGACTGTCCATTCAGCGTGAATCAAGCAGTTAGCAAAAATGCACCTGACAGAATGAAACTGAAGAGGAGAAATTCCCATCTAAAAGTCAAAGATTACATTTTTAATTTTATAGCAGGTATTTTGAATTTCAGAGGGCTCTTTGCATTAAGAAGTCCTGTCTTTATAGCACACCCTTGTTTTTATGTTTCTACCTGGATTATGGCCATTTAGCCGTCTCCTTCAAATCACTCCAAAGAAAAACATTCAAGTGAACAAGTTCTTTCTAAACTGCTGGAAGGTGAAATGAATGAGTAAGAGGATATGTAACATGATAAAAGGCTGCCTGGAATTTTACGACTGGTATCCAACATGGCGTCTTCTATCTGGAGAGTAAAAAAAAATCAGTCTCCAAGTAAACTGGTAAGAATGCGGATTCTCAAAACTTCTGTTTATTCTGGCACCATAAAGCACCAAATCACATTCTATAATTTATCCCTTTAGAAACAACTGCCCGACTTTTTTTATGTATAGAAAAGATTGGAAGACATTTGGGAGATCATTTCCAGCTCTTCCTGAAGTCTGATCTTAAGCAGACTGGGCCATACGTCATTCATCGCTATCCTATGTATTTCAGATAGAAATGATCATAAAAATACAATCTATTTCTATTACAAATAATAAACACAAGAATTATGAACACTTCCACATGAAACTCTTCCACACCAAACTGTTTCTCTGGAGTGTTTTGTCACACTATGGACCTCTTTCTAAGGTGACATCAATAGCCTACCACGCAGAAGGCATTGCAGGTGGGAGCACAGGAAGAACAGACTAATCCCAAGGAGTGATGAAGATATATGTCATCAAATAAAAGAAACGTACATCCACGTGCTCCACTTCTTCTTCAAACCTACATTTTCGTTTCTCAGTCATCTGAAGCATGTTGGAGTGCACAACTTCAGCATCTTCTGCTGTGCAAATGTTCACATCCAACAGGGTCATCTGAAGGAAAAGAAGAACAAATTATTGACATGCACAGAAGAAATACTGTGTGGCTTTCAGAGAGCCTGGCTAAACGTAGTGTTTCTTTTCTTGTGATGGACAGAGATAGATTCAGCCTCCCACATGCCATATTAGATTACTAAACAATACCATCTGGTTGGACACAAAGGGAGAAATTGAGGCAGAGGTGGAATTTCTTTCCCAAGATAAGACAGATTTAGCACAAGGGCTGAGGCTCCTTGCATCTTCCACATTCATGTAGGACAGCACTCCCTTCATTACTGGCATTTGTTACGGCTTTTCCACATTTCAAGCACAAATACCGACTACTACTGTGAAACCAAACGGATGGCTTACTTTTTGAACAGAGTAAGGAGGAGGTTAAAAAGGAATTCCACTTGTTATCTCACTGTCTGGTGCATCCTCAGACGCACTTTACTCTTAATGACACATTGGACCACGGCTATCACAGCCAAAAGCTGTGGCACTCAACTTGCACATCTGCCCTTTCTCCTGACATTTGCCCTCGACCAGCTCATACTGGATGCTCATTTTCTCCACGCACTCCACATTAGGGCTGTCTGAATGATACGGAACAGACCACAGTCAAAATTCCCATCTTTCACAGTGCAGTGTGACATGGAAACATGACAGAGGCCATGTGCTGAATCTCAGCACACGGAACAGATGCCAGCAGTGCCTACAGACACCAGACATTACCAGCCAAAGAAATCAAGACATTTTCATACACAGCTGTTTATCATTACGCTTCAAAGTAGCAAGGTACTTAACAATCGCTACCAACTTCTTTGCTACCATACAGGCTACAAACATCCCAACTGGATGTGCTCTGGAGCAAGAGAAGGCAGACACAGAGCGGGAAGGCATGCTGCAAGGACACAGAGAAAGGAAGTATCTCCAATACTTCCCCTCTTCTTCTCATACTTCCCCTCTTCTTCTCCAGGAGTTAAAAAGGAGTATTTTTGTATGACTGAGAAGGGATCCACGTCAAAATTAACATTTGATTTCCCCCAGATTCATTCTAACCGAGCCAGTTCCTGCTAGATCTCCCCATGCACAGGTGTTTGTACTGGCCAAAGGAAAGCCATGCCACAGGCAGCTTCTTTGGCTCTTACTGCCACCTCCAAGCAACTGAGAAGGTATGTGGCAACACACGGAACAAAGAATAGAGCAAACATGCACTCTCAAAGCAACCGTCTGCCTCATCGTTGCCCAGGAGAAAAGAAAATATTGCTTGAATTCCAGACTGTTCTTAGGATTTCCCGACCTACCTAGACTTTTGTTTCAATTCTCCAGAGTTCTGCACCATTCGTTTCCATCAGATTTGGCACGTGTTGGAGGCAACAGGGTGCTATCAAAGCAGGAAACAAGAGTCAGGTATCCTAAAATACAAACCAGTCAGTACTTCAAATATAAAATTATGAATCCGAATATCCATACTACTGGGCGTTCTTTTATTTACAGCCATCTTGGCAATGAAAATAAACCTGAGATTGTTGTTGTTCAAGGCCAACTGTTTACTGCCCGATAAGGAACTAACTGTCATCTACCTGGTTCCTACATCCACCGTAAAAAACCTCCCTGTAAAGATCGTAATGCATTGCACCCACACCAATGTGTCTTGTGTTCAGGATGGATATTCAAACGTAGCAACGTTAGATTTCTATCCAGACTCCTCTCTTCATTTATTCCGCAAATAAAATCCCACGCCATGGAGAAAAAAATGCCTTGACAAAAACACCAAGTTCTAGCTCTCCACCCCTCTTTGCCCATTTCTGCTATGTTTCGAGATTTACTTCTGCATTCCTCCATTTTTAGAGCCTGATCGCCACCTATTAAGTGTAGCTGGGGCACTGAAAATCAAGAATGCATTTTTTCCATTCAAAAGAGCTGTACAGAAATAGATGTAGACCCTGCCTTACTGCTGCATTTAGCAATCACACATTGACAGGAAGCAAAGTGCATTTTGTAGCCAAGTCCTTCATTAACTCCAGCAACAATTGTTTTCCTTTATGCTATACCCTCTTTTGCCATACCCGATATATTGCAAAACCTTCAGTCTCTCTTCACTGAGTACCATCTGCTCCTTTATCAACTTTTCCATTTCCATATTCACAGTTGGGGGATTCTGTATTTCTTCACTTGCCATAAATTCTCTGCAGGATGGAAAGTAGATATGTAGAATGGAATCACATGATATATGTGATATCATACGTGGTATCACGTAGAAAGAAAAAATGATCAAGTATTACTTTAACAGAAACCAAAAGTGAACACTAGCCTCTTGGTGTTGCTCATTGTCCAAAAGAAGACTGCCAAATTTCTGACCTGAAACTCTGAACTCCACACTTCTTTTGCATGAGCTTCCAGTCCCTTGCCATTTCAGTTGATGCCATTTTTCTTTCTCAAGCTCTGATTTCATTCGATTCAAGAGTAGCTTGGCAGTTGCCCTCTCATTATCCAGCAGTGCTCCGTTTATATTCTGTGTATTAAAAAACAAAACCAGAAGTAGAAGCAGCATACAACATGCAAAAACAAACCAAAAATTGTCTCTTCTACAGAAAATGAGGGGAGAAAAGAACACAAATGATAACCAATACCCCGTCAAGTAGAAATTTCTTCTATATTTCAGTGATTGATAGGCAGAAAAAATGAATTTCATCTGGGGAAAGAAAGACATTCTAGGAATATTCAGACTGCTATCTTGCCCCAGGTAAAACATTTACCATGGCCTTAGCGTTAATGAGCTTGTGAACATCAGCTGCCAAGAGGAAGGACATTTCCTCCAGTTTCACACAATACTTGGTCAGTACATCTGCTATCTGTGCAATCAAAGAATACAGAAAAGCAACAACAATGAAAAGTAGAACTCAAATATCAATTTCCCAAGTTAAAAATCTACATGAACAAGACAATTTTTCCATTCAAGTGAATTCGATTTAATTAATTCATTAACTACATAAGTAGCATTCTCACGTTCAAGAGTAGAATTCAAAGAATCGACGTTGCTTCTTCTGAGACATTGAAGCCTGAGTAGATCCCAACTTCAAATCTAGTAGGACGGCATGAAAGCAATACCTGCTACATTTAGTACATGTAAACTACAAAGAACATCTAGAACAGCTCTAAAAGATGCACAAACCCATGAACTTTGAAGGAGACGCTAGCAAGAAATGTGGAAATAGGCTTTATCTGCCCAGTGCTTTTCCCAAAAGCACGGGCACTCCTTGGCGTCAGTGAGAGTCTCTGTCTCATTACTCAGCAGCTGGCTTAGGGTAAAAAAGGATGCATGCAATC
This sequence comes from Sturnus vulgaris, assembly GCF_052056855.1. Classification (NCBI taxonomy): domain Eukaryota; kingdom Metazoa; phylum Chordata; class Aves; order Passeriformes; family Sturnidae; genus Sturnus; species Sturnus vulgaris. The sequence goes on from NW_028276593.1 coordinate 24,809, forward strand.
ACTTCATTCCTGTTCATGACATAAACTTACTGCATCATCATGGAAGCCATTTACTTGGAAATATAGCCTAAAAAATAGGTGTCAGACTGGGTACATATCTAGATTGCTATGAGCAAAACCAATTTCTTTTTAACAGGAAAGCCATACAATATGCCTGCCATGGCAAATATTAGTCTACTAGCCCTGCACTTCAACGGGCAGTGAGCAGTTCATGACACCAAGTTTACGTTTGGCAAGGAGACAGTCTATTTATTACAAGCCCCTAGTTCTAGAACCAAGAATTCAGGAGTTGCTCATTCCCAATGAAAATCTGTCCATTTCATACCTTTGGGGTTTTATGCTTCTGTTCTTTACCTGTCTTGAGTGTGGCTTTCTTGTGAAGTCACTGATGGGTGTTTTTCCAACACATTTCTGCTGATTACACGGTAATTGCGTGGCATCAGCAGACATCTCTGAATGCCTCTTGAAAGTATGCTTTTTACTCTTCCTAGAGGACCTTGTCTTCTTCTTTCCTTCACCCAAAAGGTGGGCTAAGTGAGCCTTCAAAGAACCATCATCTCAACAATTAGAATTCTTTCAAACCTACTGAATGGAGAACAGCGACAAAAAAATTTTAAAAAGACTAGTACGCGAAAGACAACAGAAGAGAAAGGTAAAATAATGAATCCTACATGCCACGTGCATAACTCTCTTCATTCAAGGCTATTTTCAAAATGAGAAAAAAAAAAAAAAAAAAATCATCTTTTCCTCAGAGAGGAAAAGTGGAGTAACTGGATTGTGTTGCCTTGCCTACAGTTACCAGAAAAGTCAACAGCTGAGTTGAAAACTCCTGAAGCTGGCTAACTACACCTCTAAATGTTTTACTACTGTGTTATGATTCTGTCTTCAGTTAATAGAACCCGATATACAACAAAGAGATGGGAGCACATGGAGATGCATTGGAGAGCCTACGCTGGAGGTAACACATTCATTTTTTACTCAAACAAATCCAAATTAGAAATGTTGAAAATTACCTGGGGCCATTTCAACAGCCAGCAAACTGACTAACACAACCAATCTTTGGCTTCTATTCAATCCTTTGCTTGTTTTACCTGGACCTTGAAGATCTGTCTGCAGCCTTCCTCTCTGCAAATATATCACACTCGTCCTATTGAGAACCCATGGCTCATCACAGCTGCTTCGCCACGCCTGCTTCCAGAAGAACCGGCAACTACAAGCTGGGAGCCAAGAGATACAACACTTCACTTGGAAAAGGGCCTTCCATGAATCCTAGAATCCCAGAATGGTTTGGACTGGAAGCGACCTTAGAGACAAATTATCTTCTTCCCACATCCTGACACGGGCAGGGACACTTTTCCACTAGTCCAGGTTGCTCCATGTCCGCTCCAGCCTGGCCCTGGACGCTTCCTGCCATGGGGCTCCTACACAGCCTCTTTGAGCAACATGTGCCTCAGCACCCACCCAAGGAAGAATTCCTTTCCAATATCCCATCTATCCCAGCCCTCTGGCAGTTTGAAGCTATTCCCCCTTGTCCTGCGAGTCCAGACCCTTTTCCAAAGTCCCTCCCCAGCTATCTTGGAGCCCCAGCAGGCACTGCAAGGGGCTCGAAGATCTCCCTGGAGCCTTCTGTTCTCCAGATTGGACACCCTCAGCTCTCCCAGTCTGTCCTAGAGCAAAGAAGCTCCACCTTTCAAAGCACCTTAGACGCCTCCTACCGCCCAAACTCGATGGCAACGCTGGCCTTCCGGGCCCTACGGATATCGCTTCCGGTGTCGCTCGGAGTCACTCCCGGCTCTCTTCCCGCCCCCCATGGGGCCCTCAGGCGATGCCGCTCCTACGCCACTTCTGCCGCTGTCAGACCAACGGGGGGGCGGGGGGCCAGCCCAGACTCATCCACAATCCACACTGTCCTCGGCGGCTGCTGCGGGCTCATGGCGGCCCACACACCCGGAAGCAGAGCTCCGAACACAGAGGATCATAGCCCCACATTTGTGTTCGTCTCTGCACAAGGCAGGCCAGTCTTGCCATGCCCGGACTTTTCAGTTCAGCACGAGAATGAGAATACACCTGCGCCATGGGGGAGGAAACCTCTAAAGACTCCCTCATACGTGGTCGCTCAACTTAATGCCTAGGCACTTGCCATTCCTAAGGCTACACTAAAGCCTTTTTTACCTTGCGGGTAAGAAATGCCGTTGTTCTCGTGTGCAGCTAAAGGCGCAGCACAGGCAGGCCGGGGCAAAAGCTGGGGCAGAGCCCTTCCTCACACCTTCGTTGTGCTGTACTCCATGCAGCTAGAGCGAAGCGAGAAGGACGCGAGGAAGAAAAAGGCGTTCTTAAAGTAGCACCCTGGCAGCAGCCCTGAAAAGGCGCATAACACACGGCGTCTCGCTGCCCTCCGTTCTACATACTCGCGGCTCCCTCTGCCGACTTGCAAAAGTTGCTACCAGAGCAGAGGCGGCCAGATTGAAGAGGCAGTGCCTAGGTTCACCTTCTCCTTACTGCACGTAAGCCACGTCCAGCTCCTCGCTGCACTCTGGATTTCCCTTCTCCGCGGCACTTACCGTGGTGCTGTGTGCAACTCGGCGCCTAGAAGCGACCGCCAATGCTTTCAAAGCGGGCTGCAAGGGAACCAAGGAGCAGCACAAGCAGCAGTGCTTCAGCTTGCTCCTTCCGACTGCTAAGGGCACTTGGGAGGGCAAGCGAGAGTCAACCACCTTCCTCTCCTAGTAGCCTGTAACGTGGTGCACACAAGCACGGGACGAGTGCTGCTTCGTTCACCGCCCTCGCCCACGCCTGGCGCTGCTTTCACTTGCCGGCGGCCAGAAGCCGCTGCAGGGGCGCCACACAGCCAGCAGTGTGCCGGCAGCCAAGAGCTAGAGAACGCTGCTTCTGCCCAAGTCCGCCTAGGGCGTGCACCTTTGTTCTCAGAGCTCCGTGCAACAGTCTGCCTCTCTCGCAGTTCGAATGGAAAACGAAAGCTTTTCGCCTACCCCCTTCACAGAGATCCGTTGCCAGGACGAGAATGTCTTGTGGCCGGAGCTCGCCCCCGCCGCGAGGAAGCTGCTATTAGGACCGCGTTGCAGGGACACGTCTCGCTTCTTGACTACGTGCTCAGCGCTCTCCGAATTCGCCGCTAGCTCCACGGTCCTTCTCAGCTGCGAGTAGCAGCGCTCGCAGTACACAGAGCTTCGCAAGGCCCGAAGAGCCGGAGGGAAGTATCGCTCACGAAAATGTGCCAGGACAGAGACGTGTTCTACGTTGTCCCCTCTCGTCGTGCAGTTTGTGCCTCTGCTGCTTCTGCTGTTAGGAATCGCTCCTTGAAAGGCGAGCGAGAGCGTCCTTCCGGGTGCATTGCACTGAGTCGAGTGCTCGCTCGGGACTTTGCTCTCGCGGCCAAGGCAAGAGGGCGTGCTTGCCCGCAGAACCGAGAACACGCTGTTGGGCAGAGCTGCAACTGACCGCTGGAGTTCAGCTCTCGCCGGACGGCAGAAGGCGAAGAACGAAGGCGCTTGCGAGCGGCGCAGTGCAGCGAAGAGCTCTCCGAATTCGCCGCTAGCTCCACGGTCCTTCTCAGCTGCGAGTAGCAGCGCTCGCAGTACACAGAGCTTCGCAAGGCCCGAAGAGCCGGAGGGAAGTATCGCACACGCAAATGTGCCAGGACAGAGACGTGTTCTACGTTGTCCCCTCTCGTCGTGCAGTTTGTGCCTCTGCTGCTTCTGCTGTTAGGAATCGCTCCTTGAAAGGCGAGCGAGAGCGTCCTTCCGGGTGCATTGCACTGAGTCGAGTGCTCGCTCGGGACTTTGCTCTCGCGGCCAAGGCAAGAGGGCGTGCTTGCCCGCAGAACCGAGAACACGCTGTTGGGCAGAGCTGCAACTGACCGCTGGAGTTCAGCTCTCGCCGGACGGCAGAAGGCGAAGAACGAAGCCGCTTGCGAGCGGCGCAGTGCAGCGAAGAGCTCTCCGAATTCGCCGCTAGCTCCACGGTCCTTCTCAGCTGCGAGTAGCAGCGCTCGCAGTACACAGAGGTTCGCAGGGCCCGAAGACCCGGAGGGAAGTATCGCACACGAAAATGTGCCAGGACAGAGACGTGTTCTACGTTGTCCCCTCTCGTCGTGCAGTTTGTGCCTCTGCTGCTTCTGCTGTTAGGAATCGCTCCTTGAAAGGCGAGCGAGAGCGTCCTTCCGGGTGCATTGCACTGAGTCGAGAGCTCGCTCGGGACTTTGCTCTCGGGGCCAAGGCAAGAGGGCGTGCTTGCCCGCAGAACCGAGAACACGCTGTTGGGCAGAGCTGCAACTGACCGCTGGAGTTCAGCTCTCGCCGGACGGCAGAAGGCGAAGAACGAAGCCGCTTGCGAGCGGCGCAGTGCAGCGAAGAGCTCTCCGAATTCGCCGCTAGCTCCACGGTCCTTCTCAGCTGCGAGTAGCAGCGCTCGCAGTACACAGAGCTTCGCAAGAACCGAAGAGCCGGAGGGAAGTATCGCACACGCAAATGTGCCAGGACAGAGACGTGTTCTACGTTGTCCCCTCTCGTCGTGCAGTTTGTGCCTCTGCTGCTTCTGCTGTTAGGAATCGCTCCTTGAAAGGCGAGCGAGAGCGTCCTTCCGGGTGCATTGCACTGAGTCGAGTGCTCGCTCGGGACTTTGCTCTCGCGGCCAAGGCAAGAGGGCGTGCTTGCCCGCAGAACCGAGAACACGCTGTTGGGCAGAGCTGCAACTGACCGCTGGAGTTCAGCTCTCGCCGGACGGCAGAAGGCGAAGAACGAAGGCGCTTGCGAGCGGCGCAGTGCAGCGAAGAGCTCTCCGAATTCGCCGCTAGCTCCACGGTCCTTCTCAGCTGCGAGTAGCAGCGCTCGCAGTACACAGAGCTTCGCAAGGCCCGAAGAGCCGGAGGGAAGTATCGCACACGCAAATGTGCCAGGACAGAGACGTGTTCTACGTTGTCCCCTCTCGTCGTGCAGTTTGTGCCTCTGCTGCTTCTGCTGTTAGGAATCGCTCCTTGAAAGGCGAGCGAGAGCGTCCTTCCGGGTGCATTGCACTGAGTCGAGTGCTCGCTCGGGACTTTGCTCTCGGGGCCAAGGCAAGAGGGCGTGCTTGCCCGCAGAACCGAGAACACGCTGTTGGGCAGAGCTGCAACGGACCGCTGGAGTTCAGCTCTCGCCGGACGGCAGAAGGCGAAGAACGAAGGCGCTTGCGAGCGGCGCAGTGCAGCGAAGAGCTCTCCGAATTCGCCGCTAGCTCCACGGTCCTTCTCAGCTGCGAGTAGCAGCGCTCGCAGTACACAGAGCTTCGCAAGGCCCGAAGAGCCGGAGGGAAGTATCGCTCACGAAAATGTGCCAGGACAGAGACGTGTTCTACGTTGTCCCCTCTCGTCGTGCAGTTTGTGCCTCTGCTGCTTCTGCTGTTAGGAATCGCTCCTTGAAAGGCGAGCGAGAGCGTCCTTCCGGGTGCATTGCACTGAGTCGAGTGCTCGCTCGGGACTTTGCTCTCGCGGCCAAGGCAAGAGGGCGTGCTTGCCCGCAGAACCGAGAACACGCTGTTGGGCAGAGCTGCAACTGACCGCTGGAGTTCAGCTCTCGCCGGACGGCAGAAGGCGAAGAACGAAGCCGCTTGCGAGCGGCGCAGTGCAGCGAAGAGCTCTACGAATTCGCCGCTAGCTCCACGGTCCTTCTCAGCTGCGAGTAGCAGCGCTCGCAGTACACAGAGCTTCGCAAGGCCCGAAGACCCGGAGGGAAGTATCGCTCACGAAAATGTGCCAGGACAGAGACGTGTTCTACGTTGTCCCCTCTCGTCGTGCAGTTTGTGCCTCTGCTGCTTCTGCTGTTAGGAATCGCTCCTTGAAAGGCGAGCGAGAGCGTCCTTCCGGGTGCATTGCACTGAGTCGAGTGCTCGCTCGGGACTTTGCTCTCGCGGCCAAGGCAAGAGGGCGTGCTTGCCCGCAGAACCGAGAACACGCTGTTGGGCAGAGCTGCAACTGACCGCTGGAGTTCAGCTCTCGCCGGACGGCAGAAGGCGAAGAACGAAGCCGCTTGCGAGCGGCGCAGTGCAGCGAAGAGCTCTCCGAATTCGCCGCTAGCTCCACGGTCCTTCTCAGCTGCGAGTAGCAGCGCTCGCAGTACACAGAGCTTCGCAAGAACCGAAGACCCGGAGGGAAGTATCGCACACGCAAATGTGCCAGGACAGAGACGTGTTCTACGTTGTCCCTTCTCGTCATGCAGTTTGTGCCTCTGCTGCTTCTGCTGTTAGGAATCGCTCCTTGAAAGGCGAGCGAGAGCGTCCTTCCGGGTGCATTGCACTGAGTCGAGAGCTCGCTCGGGACTTTGCTCTCGCGGCCAAGGCAAGAGGGCGTGCTTGCCCGCAGAACCGAGAACACGCTGTTGGGCAGAGCTGCAACTGACCGCTGGAGTTCAGCTCTCGCCGGACGGCAGAAGGCGAAGAACGAAGCCGCTTGCGAGCGGCGCAGTGCAGCGAAGAGCTCTCCGAATTCGCCGCTAGCTCCACGGTCCTTCTCAGCTGCGAGTAGCAGCGCTCGCAGTACACAGAGCTTCGCAAGGCCCGAAGAGCCGGAGGGAAGTATCGCTCACGAAAATGTGCCAGGACAGAGACGTGTTCTACGGTGTCCCTTCTCGTCGTGCAGTTTGTGCCTCTGCTGCTTCTGCTGTTAGGAATCGCTCCTTGAAAGGCGAGCGAGAGCGTCCTTCCGGGTGCATTGCACTGAGTCGAGTGCTCGCTCGGGACTTTGCTCTCGGGGCCAAGGCAAGAGGGCGTGCTTGCCCGCAGAACCGAGAACACGCTGTTGGGCAGAGCTCCAACTGACCGCTGGAGTTCAGCTCTCGCCGGACGGCAGAAGGCGAAGAACGAAGCCGCTTGCGAGCGGCGCAGTGCAGCGAAGAGCTCTCCGAATTCGCCGCTAGCTCCACGGTCCTTCTCAGCTGCGAGTAGCAGCGCTCGCAGTACACAGAGCTTCGCAAGGCCCGAAGACCCGGAGGGAAGTATCGCACACGAAAATGTGCCAGGACAGAGACGTGTTCTACGTTGTCCCCTCTCGTCGTGCAGTTTGTGCCTCTGCTGCTTCTGCTGTTAGGAATCGCTCCTTGAAAGGCGAGCGAGAGCGTCCTTCCGGGTGCATTGCACTGAGTCGAGTGCTCGCTCGGGACTTTGCTCTCGCGGCCAAGGCAAGAGGGCGTGCTTGCCCGCAGAACCGAGAACACGCTGTTGGGCAGAGCTGCAACTGACCGCTGGAGTTCAGCTCTCGCCGGACGGCAGAAGGCGAAGAACGAAGGCGCTTGCGAGCGGCGCAGTGCAGCGAAGAGCTCTCCGAATTCGCCGCTAGCTCCACGGTCCTTCTCAGCTGCGAGTAGCAGCGCTCGCAGTACACAGAGCTTCGCAAGGCCCGAAGAGCAGGAGGGAAGTATCGCACACGCAAATGTGCCAGGACAGAGACGTGTTCTACGTTGTCCCCTCTCGTCGTGCAGTTTGTGCCTCTGCTGCTTCTGCTGTTAGGAATCGCTCCTTGAAAGGCGAGCGAGAGCGTCCTTCCGGGTGCATTGCACTGAGTCGAGTGCTCGCTCGGGACTTTGCTCTCGGGGCCAAGGCAAGAGGGCGTGCTTGCCCGCAGAACCGAGAACACGCTGTTGGGCAGAGCTGCAACTGACCGCTGGAGTTCAGCTCTCGCCGGACGGCAGAAGGCGAAGAACGAAGGCGCTTGCGAGCGGCGCAGTGCAGCGAAGAGCTCTCCGAATTCGCCGCTAGCTCCACGGTCCTTCTCAGCTGCGAGTAGCAGCGCTCGCAGTACACAGAGCTTCGCAAGGCCCGAAGACCCGGAGGGAAGTATCGCACACGCAAATGTGCCAGGACAGAGACGTGTTCTACGTTGTCCCTTCTCGTCGTGCAGTTTGTGCCTCTGCTGCTTCTGCTGTTAGGAATCGCTCCTTGAAAGGCGAGCGAGAGCGTCCTTCCGGGTGCATTGCACTGAGTCGAGTGCTCGCTCGGGACTTTGCTCTCGGGGCCAAGGCAAGAGGGCGTGCTTGCCCGCAGAACCGAGAACACGCTGTTGGGCAGAGCTGCAACTGACCGCTGGAGGTCAGCTCTCGCCGGACGGCAGAAGGCGAAGAACGAAGCCGCTTGCGAGCGGCGCAGTGCAGCGAAGAGCTCTCCGAATTCGCCGCTATCTCCACGGTCCTTCTAAGCTGCGAGTAGCTGCTCTCGCAGTACACAGAGCTTCGCAAGGCCCGAAGAGCCGGAGGGAAGTATCGCACACGCAAATGTGCCAGGACAGAGACGTGTTCTACGGTGTCCCCTCTCGTCGTGCAGTTTGTGCCTCTGCTGCTTCTGCTGTTAGGAATCGCTCCTTGAAAGGCGAGCGAGAGCGTCCTTCCGGGTGCATTGCACTGAGTCGAGTGCTCGCTCGGGACTTTGCTCTCGGGGCCAAGGCAAGAGGGCGTGCTTCCCCCAGAACCGAGAACACGCTGTTGGGCAGAGCTGCAACTGACCGCTGGAGTTCAGCTCTCGCCGGACGGCAGAAGGCGAAGAACGAAGCCGCTTGCGAGCGGCGCAGTGCAGCGAAGAGCTCTCCGAATTCGCCGCTAGCTCCACGGTCCTTCTCAGCTGCGAGTAGCAGCGCTCGCAGTACACAGAGCTTCGCAAGGCCCGAAGAGCCGGAGGGAAGTATCGCACACGCAAATGTGCCAGGACAGAGACGTGTTCTACGTTGTCCCCTCTCGTCGTGCAGTTTGTGCCTCTGCTGCTTCTGCTGTTAGGAATCGCTCCTTGAAAGGCGAGCGAGAGCGTCCTTCCGGGTGCATTGCACTGAGTCGAGTGCTCGCTCGGGACTTTGCTCTCGGGGCCAAGGCAAGAGGGCGTGCTTGCCCGCAGAACCGAGAACACGCTGTTGGGCAGAGCTGCAACTGACCGCTGGAGTTCAGCTCTCGCCGGACGGCAGAAGGCGAAGAACGAAGCCGCTTGCGAGCGGCGCAGTGCAGCGAAGAGCTCTCCGAATTCGCCGCTAGCTCCACGGTCCTTCTCAGCTGCGAGTAGCAGCGCTCGCAGTACACAGAGCTTCGCAAGAACCGAAGACCCGGAGGGAAGTATCGCACACGAAAATGTGCCAGGACAGAGACGTGTTCTACGTTGTCCCTTCTCGTCATGCAGTTTGTGCCTCTGCTGCTTCTGCTGTTAGGAATCGCTCCTTGAAAGGCGAGCGAGAGCGTCCTTCCGGGTGCATTGCACTGAGTCGAGAGCTCGCTCGGGACTTTGCTCTCGGGGCCAAGGCAAGAGGGCGTGCTTGCCCGCAGAACCGAGAACACGCTGTTGGGCAGAGCTGCAACTGACCGCTGGAGTTCAGCTCTCGCCGGACGGCAGAAGGCGAAGAACGAAGCCGCTTGCGAGCGGCGCAGTGCAGCGAAGAGCTCTCCGAATTCGCCGCTAGCTCCACGGTCCTTCTCAGCTGCGAGTAGCAGCGCTCGCAGTACACAGAGCTTCGCAAGGCCCGAAGAGCCGGAGGGAAGTATCGCACACGCAAATGTGCCAGGACAGAGACGTGTTCTACGTTGTCCCCTCTCGTCGTGCAGTTTGTGCCTCTGCTGCTTCTGCTGTTAGGAATCGCTCCTTGAAAGGCGAGCGAGAGCGTCCTTCCGGGTGCATTGCACTGAGTCGAGTGCTCGCTCGGGACTTTGCTCTCGGGGCCAAGGCAAGAGGGCGTGCTTGCCCGCAGAACCGAGAACACGCTGTTGGGCAGAGCTGCAACTGACCGCTGGAGTTCAGCTCTCGCCGGACGGCAGAAGGCGAAGAACGAAGGCGCTTGCGAGCGGCGCAGTGCAGCGAAGAGCTCTCCGAATTCGCCGCTAGCTCCACGGTCCTTCTCAGCTGCGAGTAGCAGCGCTCGCAGTACACAGAGCTTCGCAAGGCCCGAAGACCCGGAGGGAAGTATCGCTCACGAAAATGTGCCAGGACAGAGACGTGTTCTACGTTGTCCCCTCTCGTCGTGCAGTTTGTGCCTCTGCTGCTTCTGCTGTTAGGAATCGCTCCTTGAAAGGCGAGCGAGAGCGTCCTTCCGGGTGCATTGCACTGAGTCGAGTGCTCGCTCGGGACTTTGCTCTCGCGGCCAAGGCAAGAGGGCGTGCTTGCCCGCAGAACCGAGAACACGCTGTTGGGCAGAGCTGCAACTGACCGCTGGAGTTCAGCTCTCGCCGGACGGCAGAAGGCGAAGAACGAAGCCGCTTGCGAGCGGCGCAGTGCAGCGAAGAGCTCTCCGAATTCGCCGCTAGCTCCACGGTCCTTCTCAGCTGCGAGTAGCAGCGCTCGCAGTACACAGAGCTTCGCAAGGCCCGAAGAGCCGGAGGGAAGTATCGCTCACGAAAATGTGCCAGGACAGAGACGTGTTCTACGTTGTCCCCTCTCGTCGTGCAGTTTGTGCCTCTGCTGCTTCTGCTGTTAGGAATCGCTCCTTGAAAGGCGAGCGAGAGCGTCCTTCCGGGTGCATTGCACTGAGTCGAGTGCTCGCTCGGGACTTTGCTCTCGGGGCCAAGGCAAGAGGGCGTGCTTGCCCGCAGAACCGAGAACACGCTGTTGGGCAGAGCTGCAACTGACCGCTGGAGTTCAGCTCTCGCCGGACGGCAGAAGGCGAAGAACGAAGCCGCTTGCGAGCGGCGCAGTGCAGCGAAGAGCTCTCCGAATTCGCCGCTAGCTCCACGGTCCTTCTCAGCTGCGAGTAGCAGCGCTCGCAGTACACAGAGCTTCGCAAGGCCCGAAGAGCCGGAGGGAAGTATCGCACACGCAAATGTGCCAGGACAGAGACGTGTTCTACGTTGTCCCCTCTCGTCGTGCAGTTTGTGCCTCTGCTGCTTCTGCTGTTAGGAATCGCTCCTTGAAAGGCGAGCGAGAGCGTCCTTCCGGGTGCATTGCACTGAGTCGAGTGCTCGCTCGGGACTTTGCTCTCGGGGCCAAGGCAAGAGGGCGTGCTTGCCCGCAGAACCGAGAACACGCTGTTGGGCAGAGCTGCAACTGACCGCTGGAGTTCAGCCTTCGCCGGACGGCAGAAGGCGAAGAACGAAGGCGCTTGCGAGCGGCGCAGTGCAGCGAAGAGCTCTCCGAATTCGCCGCTAGCTCCACGGTCCTTCTCAGCTGCGAGTAGCAGCGCTCGCAGTACACAGAGCTTCGCAAGGCCCGAAGAGCCGGAGGGAAGTATCGCACACGCAAATGTGCCAGGACAGAGACGTGTTCTACGTTGTCCCCTCTCGTCGTGCAGTTTGTGCCTCTGCTGCTTCTGCTGTTAGGAATCGCTCCTTGAAAGGCGAGCGAGAGCGTCCTTCCGGGTGCATTGCACTGAGTCGAGTGCTCGCTCGGGACTTTGCTCTCGCGGCCAAGGCAAGAGGGCGTGCTTGCCCGCAGAACCGAGAACACGCTGTTGGGCAGAGCTGCAACTGACCGCTGGAGTTCAGCTCTCGCCGGACGGCAGAAGGCGAAGAACGAAGCCGCTTGCGAGCGGCGCAGTGCAGCGAAGAGCTCTACGAATTCGCCGCTAGCTCCACGGTCCTTCTCAGCTGCGAGTAGCAGCGCTCGCAGTACACAGAGCTTCGCAAGGCCCGAAGACCCGGAGGGAAGTATCGCTCACGAAAATGTGCCAGGACAGAGACGTGTTCTACGTTGTCCCCTCTCGTCGTGCAGTTTGTGCCTCTGCTGCTTCTGCTGTTAGGAATCGCTCCTTGAAAGGCGAGCGAGAGCGTCCTTCCGGGTGCATTGCACTGAGTCGAGTGCTCGCTCGGGACTTTGCTCTCGCGGCCAAGGCAAGAGGGCGTGCTTGCCCGCAGAACCGAGAACACGCTGTTGGGCAGAGCTGCAACTGACCGCTGGAGTTCAGCTCTCGCCGGACGGCAGAAGGCGAAGAACGAAGCCGCTTGCGAGCGGCGCAGTGCAGCGAAGAGCTCTCCGAATTCGCCGCTAGCTCCACGGTCCTTCTCAGCTGCGAGTAGCAGCTCTCGCAGTACACAGAGCTTCGCAAGGCCCGAAGAGCCGGAGGGAAGTATCGCACACGCAAATGTGCCAGGACAGTGACGTGTTCTACGGTGTCCCCTCTCGTCGTGCAGTTTGTGCCTCTGCTGCTTCTGCTGTTAGGAATCGCTCCTTGAAAGGCGAGCGAGAGCGTCCTTCCGGGTGCATTGCACTGAGTCGAGTGCTCGCTCGGGACTTTGCTCTCGGGGCCAAGGCAAGAGGGCGTGCTTGCCCGCAGAACCGAGAACACGCTGTTGGGCAGAGCTGCAACTGACCGCTGGAGTTCAGCCTTCGCCGGACGGCAGAAGGCGAAGAACGAAGGCGCTTGCGAGCGGCGCAGTGCAGCGAAGAGCTCTCCGAATTCGCCGCTAGCTCCACGGTCCTTCTCAGCTGCGAGTAGCAGCGCTCGCAGTACACAGAGCTTCGCAAGGCCCGAAGAGCCGGAGGGAAGTGTCGCACACGCAAATGTGCCAGGACAGAGACGTGTTCTACGTTGTCCCCTCTCGTCGTGCAGTTTGTGCCTCTGCTGCTTCTGCTGTTAGGAATCGCTCCTTGAAAGGCGAGCGAGAGCGTCCTTCCGGGTGCATTGCACTGAGTCGAGTGCTCGCTCGGGACTTTGCTCTCGCGGCCAAGGCAAGAGGGCGTGCTTGCCCGCAGAACCGAGAACACGCTGTTGGGCAGAGCTGCAACTGACCGCTGGAGTTCAGCTCTCGCCGGACGGCAGAAGGCGAAGAACGAAGCCGCTTGCGAGCGGCGCAGTGCAGCGAAGAGCTCTCCGAATTCGCCGCTAGCTCCACGGTCCTTCTCAGCTGCGAGTAGCAGCGCTCGCAGTACACAGAGCTTCGCAAGGCCCGAAGACCCGGAGGGAAGTATCGCTCACGAAAATGTGCCAGGACAGAGACGTGTTCTACGTTGTCCCCTCTCGTCGTGCAGTTTGTGCCTCTGCTGCTTCTGCTGTTAGGAATCGCTCCTTGAAAGGCGAGCGAGAGCGTCCTTCCGGGTGCATTGCACTGAGTCGAGTGCTCGCTCGGGACTTTGCTCTCGCGGCCAAGGCAAGAGGGCGTGCTTGCCCGCAGAACCGAGAACACGCTGTTGGGCAGAGCTGCAACTGACCGCTGGAGTTCAGCTCTCGCCGGACGGCAGAAGGCGAAGAACGAAGCCGCTTGCGAGCGGCGCAGTGCAGCGAAGAGCTCTACGAATTCGCCGCTAGCTCCACGGTCCTTCTCAGCTGCGAGTAGCAGCGCTCGCAGTACACAGAGCTTCGCAAGGCCCGAAGACCCGGAGGGAAGTATCGCACACGCAAATGTGCCAGGACAGAGACGTGTTCTACGTTGTCCCCTCTCGTCGTGCAGTTTGTGCCTCTGCTGCTTCTGCTGTTAGGAATCGCTCCTTGAAAGGCGAGCGAGAGCGTCCTTCCGGGTGCATTGCACTGAGTCGAGTGCTCGCTCGGGACTTTGCTCTCGGGGCCAAGGCAAGAGGGCGTGCTTGCCCGCAGAACCGAGAACACGCTGTTGGGCAGAGCTGCAACTGACCGCTGGAGTTCAGCCTTCGCCGGACGGCAGAAGGCGAAGAACGAAGGCGCTTGCGAGCGGCGCAGTGCAGCGAAGAGCTCTCCGAATTCGCCGCTAGCTCCACGGTCCTTCTCAGCTGCGAGTAGCAGCGCTCGCAGTACACAGAGCTTCGCAAGGCCCGAAGAGCCGGAGGGAAGTATCGCACACTCAAATGTGCCAGGACAGAGACGTGTTCTACGTTGTCCCCTCTCGTCGTGCAGTTTGTGCCTCTGCTGCTTCTGCTGTTAGGAATCGCTCCTTGAAAGGCGAGCGAGAGCGTCCTTCCGGGTGCATTGCACTGAGTCGAGTGCTCGCTCGGGACTTTGCTCTCGGGGCCAAGGCAAGAGGGCGTGCTTGCCCGCAGAACCGAGAACACGCTGTTGGGCAGAGCTGCAACTGACCGCTGGAGTTCAGCCTTCGCCGGACGGCAGAAGGCGAAGAACGAAGGCGCTTGCGAGCGGCGCAGTGCAGCGAAGAGCTCTCCGAATTCGCCGCTAGCTCCACGGTCCTTCTCAGCTGCGAGTAGCAGCGCTCGCAGTACACAGAGCTTCGCAAGGCCCGAAGAGCCGGAGGGAAGTATCGCACACGCAAATGTGCCAGGACAGAGACGTGTTCTACGTTGTCCCCTCTCGTCGTGCAGTTTGTGCCTCTGCTGCTTCTGCTGTTAGGAATCGCTCCTTGAAAGGCGAGCGAGAGCGTCCTTCCGGGTGCATTGCACTGAGTCGAGTGCTCGCTCGGGACTTTGCTCTCGCGGCCAAGGCAAGAGGGCGTGCTTGCCCGCAGAACCGAGAACACGCTGTTGGGCAGAGCTGCAACTGACCGCTGGAGTTCAGCTCTCGCCGGACGGCAGAAGGCGAAGAACGAAGCCGCTTGCGAGCGGCGCAGTGCAGCGAAGAGCTCTACGAATTCGCCGCTAGCTCCACGGTCCTTCTCAGCTGCGAGTAGCAGCGCTCGCAGTACACAGAGCTTCGCAAGGCCCGAAGACCCGGAGGGAAGTATCGCTCACGAAAATGTGCCAGGACAGAGACGTGTTCTACGTTGTCCCCTCTCGTCGTGCAGTTTGTGCCTCTGCTGCTTCTGCTGTTAGGAATCGCTCCTTGAAAGGCGAGCGAGAGCGTCCTTCCGGGTGCATTGCACTGAGTCGAGTGCTCGCTCGGGACTTTGCTCTCGGGGCCAAGGCAAGAGGGCGTGCTTGCCCGCAGAACCGAGAACACGCTGTTGGGCAGAGCTGCAACTGACCGCTGGAGTTCAGCTCTCGCCGGACGGCAGAAGGCGAAGAACGAAGCCGCTTGCGAGCGGCGCAGTGCAGCGAAGAGCTCTCCGAATTCGCCGCTAGCTCCACGGTCCTTCTCAGCTGCGAGTAGCAGCTCTCGCAGTACACAGAGCTTCGCAAGGCCCGAAGAGCCGGAGGGAAGTATCGCACACGCAAATGTGCCAGGACAGTGACGTGTTCTACGGTGTCCCCTCTCGTCGTGCAGTTTGTGCCTCTGCTGCTTCTGCTGTTAGGAATCGCTCCTTGAAAGGCGAGCGAGAGCGTCCTTCCGGGTGCATTGCACTGAGTCGAGTGCTCGCTCGGGACTTTGCTCTCGGGGCCAAGGCAAGAGGGCGTGCTTGCCCGCAGAACCGAGAACACGCTGTTGGGCAGAGCTGCAACTGACCGCTGGAGTTCAGCCTTCGCCGGACGGCAGAAGGCGAAGAACGAAGGCGCTTGCGAGCGGCGCAGTGCAGCGAAGAGCTCTCCGAATTCGCCGCTAGCTCCACGGTCCTTCTCAGCTGCGAGTAGCAGCGCTCGCAGTACACAGAGCTTCGCAAGGCCCGAAGAGCCGGAGGGAAGTGTCGCACACGCAAATGTGCCAGGACAGAGACGTGTTCTACGTTGTCCCCTCTCGTCGTGCAGTTTGTGCCTCTGCTGCTTCTGCTGTTAGGAATCGCTCCTTGAAAGGCGAGCGAGAGCGTCCTTCCGGGTGCATTGCACTGAGTCGAGTGCTCGCTCGGGACTTTGCTCTCGGGGCCAAGGCAAGAGGGCGTGCTTGCCCGCAGAACCGAGAACACGCTGTTGGGCAGAGCTGCAACTGACCGCTGGAGTTCAGCTCTCGCCGGACGGCAGAAGGCGAAGAACGAAGCCGCTTGCGAGCGGCGCAGTGCAGCGAAGAGCTCTACGAATTCGCCGCTAGCTCCACGGTCCTTCTCAGCTGCGAGTAGCAGCGCTCGCAGTACACAGAGCTTCGCAAGGCCCGAAGACCCGGAGGGAAGTATCGCACACGCAAATGTGCCAGGACAGAGACGTGTTCTACGTTGTCCCCTCTCGTCGTGCAGTTTGTGCCTCTGCTGCTTCTGCTGTTAGGAATCGCTCCTTGAAAGGCGAGCGAGAGCGTCCTTCCGGGTGCATTGCACTGAGTCGAGTGCTCGCTCGGGACTTTGCTCTCGGGGCCAAGGCAAGAGGGCGTGCTTGCCCGCAGAACCGAGAACACGCTGTTGGGCAGAGCTGCAACTGACCGCTGGAGTTCAGCCTTCGCCGGACGGCAGAAGGCGAAGAACGAAGGCGCTTGCGAGCGGCGCAGTGCAGCGAAGAGCTCTCCGAATTCGCCGCTAGCTCCACGGTCCTTCTCAGCTGCGAGTAGCAGCGCTCGCAGTACACAGAGCTTCGCAAGGCCCGAAGAGCCGGAGGGAAGTATCGCACACGCAAATGTGCCAGGACAGAGACGTGTTCTACGTTGTCCCCTCTCGTCGTGCAGTTTGTGCCTCTGCTGCTTCTGCTGTTAGGAATCGCTCCTTGAAAGGCGAGCGAGAGCGTCCTTCCGGGTGCATTGCACTGAGTCGAGTGCTCGCTCGGGACTTTGCTCTCGGGGCCAAGGCAAGAGGGCGTGCTTGCCCGCAGAACCGAGAACACGCTGTTGGGCAGAGCTGCAACTGACCGCTGGAGTTCAGCTCTCGCCGGACGGCAGAAGGCGAAGAACGAAGCCGCTTGCGAGCGGCGCAGTGCAGCGAAGAGCTCTCCGAATTCGCCGCTAGCTCCACGGTCCTTCTCAGCTGCGAGTAGCAGCGCTCGCAGTACACAGAGCTTCGCAAGAACCGAAGACCCGGAGGGAAGTATCGCACACGAAAATGTGCCAGGACAGAGACGTGTTCTACGTTGTCCCTTCTCGTCATGCAGTTTGTGCCTCTGCTGCTTCTGCTGTTAGGAATCGCTCCTTGAAAGGCGAGCGAGAGCGTCCTTCCGGGTGCATTGCACTGAGTCGAGAGCTCGCTCGGGACTTTGCTCTCGGGGCCAAGGCAAGAGGGCGTGCTTGCCCGCAGAACCGAGAACACGCTGTTGGGCAGAGCTGCAACTGACCGCTGGAGTTCAGCTCTCGCCGGACGGCAGAAGGCGAAGAACGAAGGCGCTTGCGAGCGGCGCAGTGCAGCGAAGAGCTCTCCGAATTCGCCGCTAGCTCCACGGTCCTTCTCAGCTGCGAGTAGCAGCGCTCGCAGTACACAGAGCTTCGCAAGAACCGAAGACCCGGAGGGAAGTATCGCACACGAAAATGTGCCAGGACAGAGACGTGTTCTACGTTGTCCCCTCTCGTCGTGCAGTTTGTGCCTCTGCTGCTTCTGCTGTTAGGAATCGCTCCTTGAAAGGCGAGCGAGAGCGTCCTTCCGGGTGCATTGCACTGAGTCGAGAGCTCGCTCGGGACTTTGCTCTCGGGGCCAAGGCAAGAGGGCGTGCTTGCCCGCAGAACCGAGAACACGCTGTTGGGCAGAGCTGCAACTGACCGCTGGAGTTCAGCTCTCGCCGGACGGCAGAAGGCGAAGAACGAAGGCGCTTGCGAGCGGCGCAGTGCAGCGAAGAGCTCTCCGAATTCGCCGCTAGCTCCACGGTCCTTCTCAGCTGCGAGTAGCAGCGCTCGCAGTACACAGAGCTTCGCAAGGCCCGAAGAGCCGGAGGGAAGTATCGCACACGCAAATGTGCCAGGACAGAGACGTGTTCTACGTTGTCCCCTCTCGTCGTGCAGTTTGTGCCTCTGCTGCTTCTGCTGTTAGGAATCGCTCCTTGAAAGGCGAGCGAGAGCGTCCTTCCGGGTGCATTGCACTGAGTCGAGTGCTCGCTCGGGACTTTGCTCTCGGGGCCAAGGCAAGAGGGCGTGCTTGCCCGCAGAACCGAGAACACGCTGTTGGGCAGAGCTGCAACTGACCGCTGGAGTTAAGCCTTCGCCGGACGGCAGAAGGCGAAGAACGAAGGCGCTTGCGAGCGGCGCAGTGCAGCGAAGAGCTCTCCGAATTCGCCGCTAGCTCCACGGTCCTTCTCAGCTGCGAGTAGCAGCGCTCGCAGTACACAGAGCTTCGCAAGGCCCGAAGAGCCGGAGGGAAGTATCGCACACGCAAATGTGCCAGGACAGAGACGTGTTCTACGTTGTCCCCTCTCGTCGTGCAGTTTGTGCCTCTGCTGCTTCTGCTGTTAGGAATCGCTCCTTGAAAGGCGAGCGAGAGCGTCCTTCCGGGTGCATTGCACTGAGTCGAGTGCTCGCTCGGGACTTTGCTCTCGGGGCCAAGGCAAGAGGGCGTGCTTGCCCGCAGAACCGAGAACACGCTGTTGGGCAGAGCTGCAACTGACCGCTGGAGTTCAGCTCTCGCCGGACGGCAGAAGGCGAAGAACGAAGCCGCTTGCGAGCGGCGCAGTGCAGCGAAGAGCTCTCCGAATTCGCCGCTAGCTCCACGGTCCTTCTCAGCTGCGAGTAGCAGCGCTCGCAGTACACAGAGCTTCGCAAGAACCGAAGACCCGGAGGGAAGTATCGCACACGAAAATGTGCCAGGACAGAGACGTGTTCTACGTTGTCCCTTCTCGTCATGCAGTTTGTGCCTCTGCTGCTTCTGCTGTTAGGAATCGCTCCTTGAAAGGCGAGCGAGAGCGTCCTTCCGGGTGCATTGCACTGAGTCGAGAGCTCGCTCGGGACTTTGCTCTCGGGGCCAAGGCAAGAGGGCGTGCTTGCCCGCAGAACCGAGAACACGCTGTTGGGCAGAGCTGCAACTGACCGCTGGAGTTCAGCTCTCGCCGGACGGCAGAAGGCGAAGAACGAAGGCGCTTGCGAGCGGCGCAGTGCAGCGAAGAGCTCTCCGAATTCGCCGCTAGCTCCACGGTCCTTCTCAGCTGCGAGTAGCAGCGCTCGCAGTACACAGAGCTTCGCAAGAACCGAAGACCCGGAGGGAAGTATCGCACACGAAAATGTGCCAGGACAGAGACGTGTTCTACGTTGTCCCCTCTCGTCGTGCAGTTTGTGCCTCTGCTGCTTCTGCTGTTAGGAATCGCTCCTTGAAAGGCGAGCGAGAGCGTCCTTCCGGGTGCATTGCACTGAGTCGAGAGCTCGCTCGGGACTTTGCTCTCGGGGCCAAGGCAAGAGGGCGTGCTTGCCCGCAGAACCGAGAACACGCTGTTGGGCAGAGCTGCAACTGACCGCTGGAGTTCAGCTCTCGCCGGACGGCAGAAGGCGAAGAACGAAGGCGCTTGCGAGCGGCGCAGTGCAGCGAAGAGCTCTCCGAATTCGCCGCTAGCTCCACGGTCCTTCTCAGCTGCGAGTAGCAGCGCTCGCAGTACACAGAGCTTCGCAAGGCCCGAAGAGCCGGAGGGAAGTATCGCACACGCAAATGTGCCAGGACAGAGACGTGTTCTACGTTGTCCCCTCTCGTCGTGCAGTTTGTGCCTCTGCTGCTTCTGCTGTTAGGAATCGCTCCTTGAAAGGCGAGCGAGAGCGTCCTTCCGGGTGCATTGCACTGAGTCGAGTGCTCGCTCGGGACTTTGCTCTCGGGGCCAAGGCAAGAGGGCGTGCTTGCCCGCAGAACCGAGAACACGCTGTTGGGCAGAGCTGCAACTGACCGCTGGAGTTCAGCTCTCGCCGGACGGCAGAAGGCGAAGAACGAAGCCGCTTGCGAGCGGCGCAGTGCAGCGAAGAGCTCTACGAATTCGCCGCTAGCTCCACGGTCCTTCTCAGCTGCGAGTAGCAGCGCTCGCAGTACACAGAGCTTCGCAAGGCCCGAAGACCCGGAGGGAAGTATCGCTCACGAAAATGTGCCAGGACAGAGACGTGTTCTACGTTGTCCCCTCTCGTCGTGCAGTTTGTGCCTCTGCTGCTTCTGCTGTTAGGAATCGCTCCTTGAAAGGCGAGCGAGAGCGTCCTTCCGGGTGCATTGCACTGAGTCGAGTGCTCGCTCGGGACTTTGCTCTCGGGGCCAAGGCAAGAGGGCGTGCTTGCCCGCAGAACCGAGAACACGCTGTTGGGCAGAGCTGCAACTGACCGCTGGAGTTCAGCTCTCGCCGGACGGCAGAAGGCGAAGAACGAAGCCGCTTGCGAGCGGCGCAGTGCAGCGAAGAGCTCTCCGAATTCGCCGCTAGCTCCACGGTCCTTCTCAGCTGCGAGTAGCAGCGCTCGCAGTACACAGAGCTTCGCAAGGCCCGAAGAGCCGGAGGGAAGTATCGCACACGCAAATGTGCCAGGACAGAGACGTGTTCTACGTTGTCCCCTCTCGTCGTGCAGTTTGTGCCTCTGCTGCTTCTGCTGTTAGGAATCGCTCCTTGAAAGGCGAGCGAGAGCGTCCTTCCGGGTGCATTGCACTGAGTCGAGTGCTCGCTCGGGACTTTGCTCTCGGGGCCAAGGCAAGAGGGCGTGCTTGCCCGCAGAACCGAGAACACGCTGTTGGGCAGAGCTGCAACTGACCGCTGGAGTTCAGCCTTCGCCGGACGGCAGAAGGCGAAGAACGAAGGCGCTTGCGAGCGGCGCAGTGCAGCGAAGAGCTCTCCGAATTCGCCGCTAGCTCCACGGTCCTTCTCAGCTGCGAGTAGCAGCGCTCGCAGTACACAGAGCTTCGCAAGGCCCGAAGAGCCGGAGGGAAGTATCGCACACGCAAATGTGCCAGGACAGAGACGTGTTCTACGTTGTCCCCTCTCGTCGTGCAGTTTGTGCCTCTGCTGCTTCTGCTGTTAGGAATCGCTCCTTGAAAGGCGAGCGAGAGCGTCCTTCCGGGTGCATTGCACTGAGTCGAGTGCTCGCTCGGGACTTTGCTCTCGGGGCCAAGGCAAGAGGGCGTGCTTGCCCGCAGAACCGAGAACACGCTGTTGGGCAGAGCTGCAACTGACCGCTGGAGTTCAGCTCTCGCCGGACGGCAGAAGGCGAAGAACGAAGGCGCTTGCGAGCGGCGCAGTGCAGCGAAGAGCTCTCCGAATTCGCCGCTAGCTCCACGGTCCTTCTCAGCTGCGAGTAGCAGCGCTCGCAGTACACAGAGCTTCGCAAGAACCGAAGACCCGGAGGGAAGTATCGCACACGAAAATGTGCCAGGACAGAGACGTGTTCTACGTTGTCCCCTCTCGTCATGCAGTTTGTGCCTCTGCTGCTTCTGCTGTTAGGAATCGCTCCTTGAAAGGCGAGCGAGAGCGTCCTTCCGGGTGCATTGCACTGAGTCGAGAGCTCGCTCGGGACTTTGCTCTCGGGGCCAAGGCAAGAGGGCGTGCTTGCCCGCAGAACCGAGAACACGCTGTTGGGCAGAGCTGCAACTGACCGCTGGAGTTCAGCTCTCGCCGGACGGCAGAAGGCGAAGAACGAAGCCGCTTGCGAGCGGCGCAGTGCAGCGAAGAGCTCTCCGAATTCGCCGCTAGCTCCACGGTCCTTCTCAGCTGCGAGTAGCAGCGCTCGCAGTACACAGAGCTTCGCAAGGCCCGAAGAGCCGGAGGGAAGTATCGCACACGCAAATGTGCCAGGACAGAGACGTGTTCTACGTTGTCCCCTCTCGTCGTGCAGTTTGTGCCTCTGCTGCTTCTGCTGTTAGGAATCGCTCCTTGAAAGGCGAGCGAGAGCGTCCTTCCGGGTGCATTGCACTGAGTCGAGTGCTCGCTCGGGACTTTGCTCTCGCGGCCAAGGCAAGAGGGCGTGCTTGCCCGCAGAACCGAGAACACGCTGTTGGGCAGAGCTGCAACTGACCGCTGGAGTTCAGCTCTCGCCGGACGGCAGAAGGCGAAGAACGAAGCCGCTTGCGAGCGGCGCAGTGCAGCGAAGAGCTCTCCGAATTCGCCGCTAGCTCCACGGTCCTTCTCAGCTGCGAGTAGCAGCGCTCGCAGTACACAGAGCTTCGCAAGGCCCGAAGAGCCGGAGGGAAGTATCGCACACGCAAATGTGCCAGGACAGAGACGTGTTCTACGTTGTCCCCTCTCGTCGTGCAGTTTGTGCCTCTGCTGCTTCTGCTGTTAGGAATCGCTCCTTGAAAGGCGAGCGAGAGCGTCCTTCCGGGTGCATTGCACTGAGTCGAGTGCTCGCTCGGGACTTTGCTCTCGCGGCCAAGGCAAGAGGGCGTGCTTGCCCGCAGAACCGAGAACACGCTGTTGGGCAGAGCTGCAACTGACCGCTGGAGTTCAGCTCTCGCCGGACGGCAGAAGGCGAAGAACGAAGGCGCTTGCGAGCGGCGCAGTGCAGCGAAGAGCTCTCCGAATTCGCCGCTAGCTCCACGGTCCTTCTCAGCTGCGAGTAGCAGCGCTCGCAGTACACAGAGCTTCGCAAGGCCCGAAGAGCCGGAGGGAAGTATCGCTCACGAAAATGTGCCAGGACAGAGACGTGTTCTACGTTGTCCCCTCTCGTCGTGCAGTTTGTGCCTCTGCTGCTTCTGCTGTTAGGAATCGCTCCTTGAAAGGCGAGCGAGAGCGTCCTTCCGGGTGCATTGCACTGAGTCGAGTGCTCGCTCGGGACTTTGCTCTCGGGGCCAAGGCAAGAGGGCGTGCTTGCCCGCAGAACCGAGAACACGCTGTTGGGCAGAGCTGCAACTGACCGCTGGAGTTCAGCTCTCGCCGGACGGCAGAAGGCGAAGAACGAAGCCGCTTGCGAGCGGCGCAGTGCAGCGAAGAGCTCTCCGAATTCGCCGCTAGCTCCACGGTCCTTCTCAGCTGCGAGTAGCAGCTCTCGCAGTACACAGAGCTTCGCAAGGCCCGAAGAGCCGGAGGGAAGTATCGCACACGCAAATGTGCCAGGACAGAGACGTGTTCTACGTTGTCCCCTCTCGTCGTGCAGTTTGTGCCTCTGCTGCTTCTGCTGTTAGGAATCGCTCCTTGAAAGGCGAGCGAGAGCGTCCTTCCGGGTGCATTGCACTGAGTCGAGTGCTCGCTCGGGACTTTGCTCTCGCGGCCAAGGCAAGAGGGCGTGCTTGCCCGCAGAACCGAGAACACGCTGTTGGGCAGAGCTGCAACTGACCGCTGGAGTTCAGCCTTCGCCGGACGGCAGAAGGCGAAGAACGAAGGCGCTTGCGAGCGGCGCAGTGCAGCGAAGAGCTCTCCGAATTCGCCGCTAGCTCCACGGTCCTTCTCAGCTGCGAGTAGCAGCGCTCGCAGTACACAGAGCTTCGCAAGGCCCGAAGAGCCGGAGGGAAGTATCGCACACGCAAATGTGCCAGGACAGAGACGTGTTCTACGTTGTCCCTTCTCGTCGTGCAGTTTGTGCCTCTGCTGCTTCTGCTGTTAGGAATCGCTCCTTGAAAGGCGAGCGAGAGCGTCCTTCCGGGTGCATTGCACTGAGTCGAGTGCTCGCTCGGGACTTTGCTCTCGGGGCCAAGGCAAGAGGGCGTGCTTGCCCGCAGAACTGAGAACACGCTGTTGGGCAGAGCTGCAACTGACCGCTGGAGTTCAGCTCTCGCCGGACGGCAGAAGGCGAAGAACGAAGCCGCTTGCGAGCGGCGCAGTGCAGCGAAGAGCTCTCCGAATTCGCCGCTAGCTCCACGGTCCTTCTCAGCTGCGAGTAGCAGCGCTCGCAGTACACAGAGCTTCGCAAGGCCCGAAGAGCCGGAGGGAAGTATCGCACACGCAAATGTGCCAGGACAGAGACGTGTTCTACGTTGTCCCCTCTCGTCGTGCAGTTTGTGCCTCTGCTGCTTCTGCTGTTAGGAATCGCTCCTTGAAAGGCGAGCGAGAGCGTCCTTCCGGGTGCATTGCACTGAGTCGAGTGCTCGCTCGGGACTTTGCTCTCGGGGCCAAGGCAAGAGGGCGTGCTTGCCCGCAGAACCGAGAACACGCTGTTGGGCAGAGCTGCAACTGACCGCTGGAGTTCAGCTCTCGCCGGACGGCAGAAGGCGAAGAACGAAGCCGCTTGCGAGCGGCGCAGTGCAGCGAAGAGCTCTCCGAATTCGCCGCTAGCTCCACGGTCCTTCTCAGCTGCGAGTAGCAGCGCTCGCAGTACACAGAGCTTCGCAAGGCCCGAAGAGCCGGAGGGAAGTATCGCTCACGAAAATGTGCCAGGACAGAGACGTGTTCTACGTTGTCCCCTCTCGTCGTGCAGTTTGTGCCTCTGCTGCTTCTGCTGTTAGGAATCGCTCCTTGAAAGGCGAGCGAGAGCGTCCTTCCGGGTGCATTGCACTGAGTCGAGTGCTCGCTCGGGACTTTGCTCTCGGGGCCAAGGCAAGAGGGCGTGCTTGCCCGCAGAACCGAGAACACGCTGTTGGGCAGAGCTGCAACTGACCGCTGGAGTTCAGCTCTCGCCGGACGGCAGAAGGCGAAGAACGAAGCCGCTTGCGAGCGGCGCAGTGCAGCGAAGAGCTCTCCGAATTCGCCGCTAGCTCCACGGTCCTTCTCAGCTGCGAGTAGCAGCGCTCGCAGTACACAGAGCTTCGCAAGGCCCGAAGAGCCGGAGGGAAGTATCGCACACGCAAATGTGCCAGGACAGAGACGTGTTCTACGGTGTCCCCTCTCGTCGTGCAGTTTGTGCCTCTGCTGCTTCTGCTGTTAGGAATCGCTCCTTGAAAGGCGAGCGAGAGCGTCCTTCCGGGTGCATTGCACTGAGTCGAGTGCTCGCTCGGGACTTTGCTCTCGGGGCCAAGGCAAGAGGGCGTGCTTGCCCGCAGAACCGAGAACACGCTGTTGGGCAGAGCTGCAACTGACCGCTGGAGTTCAGCTCTCGCCGGACGGCAGAAGGCGAAGAACGAAGCCGCTTGCGAGCGGCGCAGTGCAGCGAAGAGCTCTCCGAATTCGCCGCTAGCTCCACGGTCCTTCTCAGCTGCGAGTAGCAGCGCTCGCAGTACACAGAGCTTCGCAAGGCCCGAAGAGCCGGAGGGAAGTATCGCACACGCAAATGTGCCAGGACAGTGACGTGTTCTACGGTGTCCCCTCTCGTCGTGCAGTTTGTGCCTCTGCTGCTTCTGCTGTTAGGAATCGCTCCTTGAAAGGCGAGCGAGAGCGTCCTTCCGGGTGCATTGCACTGAGTCGAGTGCTCGCTCGGGACTTTGCTCTCGGGGCCAAGGCAAGAGGGCGTGCTTGCCCGCAGAACCGAGAACACGCTGTTGGGCAGAGCTGCAACTGACCGCTGGAGTTCAGCTCTCGCCGGACGGCAGAAGGCGAAGAACGAAGCCGCTTGCGAGCGGCGCAGTGCAGCGAAGAGCTCTCCGAATTCGCCGCTAGCTCCACGGTCCTTCTCAGCTGCGAGTAGCAGCGCTCGCAGTACACAGAGCTTCGCAAGGCCCGAAGAGCCGGAGGGAAGTATCGCACACGCAAATGTGCCAGGACAGAGACGTGTTCTACGTTGTCCCCTCTCGTCGTGCAGTTTGTGCCTCTGCTGCTTCTGCTGTTAGGAATCGCTCCTTGAAAGGCGAGCGAGAGCGTCCTTCCGGGTGCATTGCACTGAGTCGAG
Source organism: Sturnus vulgaris (assembly GCF_052056855.1). Lineage (NCBI taxonomy): Eukaryota > Metazoa > Chordata > Aves > Passeriformes > Sturnidae > Sturnus > Sturnus vulgaris. The sequence goes on from NW_028276593.1 coordinate 49,962, forward strand.
TGCTCGCTCGGGACTTTGCTCTCGGGGCCAAGGCAAGAGGGCGTGCTTGCCCGCAGAACCGAGAACACGCTGTTGGGCAGAGCTGCAACTGACCGCTGGAGTTCAGCCTTCGCCGGACGGCAGAAGGCGAAGAACGAAGGCGCTTGCGAGCGGCGCAGTGCAGCGAAGAGCTCTCCGAATTCGCCGCTAGCTCCACGGTCCTTCTCAGCTGCGAGTAGCAGCGCTCGCAGTACACAGAGCTTCGCAAGGCCCGAAGAGCCGGAGGGAAGTATCGCACACGCAAATGTGCCAGGACAGAGACGTGTTCTACGTTGTCCCCTCTCGTCGTGCAGTTTGTGCCTCTGCTGCTTCTGCTGTTAGGAATCGCTCCTTGAAAGGCGAGCGAGAGCGTCCTTCCGGGTGCATTGCACTGAGTCGAGTGCTCGCTCGGGACTTTGCTCTCGGGGCCAAGGCAAGAGGGCGTGCTTGCCCGCAGAACCGAGAACACGCTGTTGGGCAGAGCTGCAACTGACCGCTGGAGTTCAGCTCTCGCCGGACGGCAGAAGGCGAAGAACGAAGGCGCTTGCGAGCGGCGCAGTGCAGCGAAGAGCTCTCCGAATTCGCCGCTAGCTCCACGGTCCTTCTCAGCTGCGAGTAGCAGCGCTCGCAGTACACAGAGCTTCGCAAGAACCGAAGACCCGGAGGGAAGTATCGCACACGCAAATGTGCCAGGACAGAGACGTGTTCTACGTTGTCCCCTCTCGTCATGCAGTTTGTGCCTCTGCTGCTTCTGCTGTTAGGAATCGCTCCTTGAAAGGCGAGCGAGAGCGTCCTTCCGGGTGCATTGCACTGAGTCGAGAGCTCGCTCGGGACTTTGCTCTCGGGGCCAAGGCAAGAGGGCGTGCTTGCCCGCAGAACCGAGAACACGCTGTTGGGCAGAGCTGCAACTGACCGCTGGAGTTCAGCTCTCGCCGGACGGCAGAAGGCGAAGAACGAAGCCGCTTGCGAGCGGCGCAGTGCAGCGAAGAGCTCTCCGAATTCGCCGCTAGCTCCACGGTCCTTCTCAGCTGCGAGTAGCAGCGCTCGCAGTACACAGAGCTTCGCAAGGCCCGAAGAGCCGGAGGGAAGTATCGCACACGCAAATGTGCCAGGACAGAGACGTGTTCTACGTTGTCCCCTCTCGTCGTGCAGTTTGTGCCTCTGCTGCTTCTGCTGTTAGGAATCGCTCCTTGAAAGGCGAGCGAGAGCGTCCTTCCGGGTGCATTGCACTGAGTCGAGTGCTCGCTCGGGACTTTGCTCTCGCGGCCAAGGCAAGAGGGCGTGCTTGCCCGCAGAACCGAGAACACGCTGTTGGGCAGAGCTGCAACTGACCGCTGGAGTTCAGCTCTCGCCGGACGGCAGAAGGCGAAGAACGAAGCCGCTTGCGAGCGGCGCAGTGCAGCGAAGAGCTCTCCGAATTCGCCGCTAGCTCCACGGTCCTTCTCAGCTGCGAGTAGCAGCGCTCGCAGTACACAGAGCTTCGCAAGGCCCGAAGAGCCGGAGGGAAGTATCGCACACGCAAATGTGCCAGGACAGAGACGTGTTCTACGTTGTCCCCTCTCGTCGTGCAGTTTGTGCCTCTGCTGCTTCTGCTGTTAGGAATCGCTCCTTGAAAGGCGAGCGAGAGCGTCCTTCCGGGTGCATTGCACTGAGTCGAGTGCTCGCTCGGGACTTTGCTCTCGCGGCCAAGGCAAGAGGGCGTGCTTGCCCGCAGAACCGAGAACACGCTGTTGGGCAGAGCTGCAACTGACCGCTGGAGTTCAGCTCTCGCCGGACGGCAGAAGGCGAAGAACGAAGGCGCTTGCGAGCGGCGCAGTGCAGCGAAGAGCTCTCCGAATTCGCCGCTAGCTCCACGGTCCTTCTCAGCTGCGAGTAGCAGCGCTCGCAGTACACAGAGCTTCGCAAGGCCCGAAGAGCCGGAGGGAAGTATCGCTCACGAAAATGTGCCAGGACAGAGACGTGTTCTACGTTGTCCCCTCTCGTCGTGCAGTTTGTGCCTCTGCTGCTTCTGCTGTTAGGAATCGCTCCTTGAAAGGCGAGCGAGAGCGTCCTTCCGGGTGCATTGCACTGAGTCGAGTGCTCGCTCGGGACTTTGCTCTCGGGGCCAAGGCAAGAGGGCGTGCTTGCCCGCAGAACCGAGAACACGCTGTTGGGCAGAGCTGCAACTGACCGCTGGAGTTCAGCTCTCGCCGGACGGCAGAAGGCGAAGAACGAAGCCGCTTGCGAGCGGCGCAGTGCAGCGAAGAGCTCTCCGAATTCGCCGCTAGCTCCACGGTCCTTCTCAGCTGCGAGTAGCAGCTCTCGCAGTACACAGAGCTTCGCAAGGCCCGAAGAGCCGGAGGGAAGTATCGCACACGCAAATGTGCCAGGACAGAGACGTGTTCTACGTTGTCCCCTCTCGTCGTGCAGTTTGTGCCTCTGCTGCTTCTGCTGTTAGGAATCGCTCCTTGAAAGGCGAGCGAGAGCGTCCTTCCGGGTGCATTGCACTGAGTCGAGTGCTCGCTCGGGACTTTGCTCTCGCGGCCAAGGCAAGAGGGCGTGCTTGCCCGCAGAACCGAGAACACGCTGTTGGGCAGAGCTGCAACTGACCGCTGGAGTTCAGCCTTCGCCGGACGGCAGAAGGCGAAGAACGAAGGCGCTTGCGAGCGGCGCAGTGCAGCGAAGAGCTCTCCGAATTCGCCGCTAGCTCCACGGTCCTTCTCAGCTGCGAGTAGCAGCGCTCGCAGTACACAGAGCTTCGCAAGGCCCGAAGAGCCGGAGGGAAGTATCGCACACGCAAATGTGCCAGGACAGAGACGTGTTCTACGTTGTCCCTTCTCGTCGTGCAGTTTGTGCCTCTGCTGCTTCTGCTGTTAGGAATCGCTCCTTGAAAGGCGAGCGAGAGCGTCCTTCCGGGTGCATTGCACTGAGTCGAGTGCTCGCTCGGGACTTTGCTCTCGGGGCCAAGGCAAGAGGGCGTGCTTGCCCGCAGAACTGAGAACACGCTGTTGGGCAGAGCTGCAACTGACCGCTGGAGTTCAGCTCTCGCCGGACGGCAGAAGGCGAAGAACGAAGCCGCTTGCGAGCGGCGCAGTGCAGCGAAGAGCTCTCCGAATTCGCCGCTAGCTCCACGGTCCTTCTCAGCTGCGAGTAGCAGCGCTCGCAGTACACAGAGCTTCGCAAGGCCCGAAGAGCCGGAGGGAAGTATCGCACACGCAAATGTGCCAGGACAGAGACGTGTTCTACGTTGTCCCCTCTCGTCGTGCAGTTTGTGCCTCTGCTGCTTCTGCTGTTAGGAATCGCTCCTTGAAAGGCGAGCGAGAGCGTCCTTCCGGGTGCATTGCACTGAGTCGAGTGCTCGCTCGGGACTTTGCTCTCGGGGCCAAGGCAAGAGGGCGTGCTTGCCCGCAGAACCGAGAACACGCTGTTGGGCAGAGCTGCAACTGACCGCTGGAGTTCAGCTCTCGCCGGACGGCAGAAGGCGAAGAACGAAGCCGCTTGCGAGCGGCGCAGTGCAGCGAAGAGCTCTCCGAATTCGCCGCTAGCTCCACGGTCCTTCTCAGCTGCGAGTAGCAGCGCTCGCAGTACACAGAGCTTCGCAAGGCCCGAAGAGCCGGAGGGAAGTATCGCTCACGAAAATGTGCCAGGACAGAGACGTGTTCTACGTTGTCCCCTCTCGTCGTGCAGTTTGTGCCTCTGCTGCTTCTGCTGTTAGGAATCGCTCCTTGAAAGGCGAGCGAGAGCGTCCTTCCGGGTGCATTGCACTGAGTCGAGTGCTCGCTCGGGACTTTGCTCTCGGGGCCAAGGCAAGAGGGCGTGCTTGCCCGCAGAACCGAGAACACGCTGTTGGGCAGAGCTGCAACTGACCGCTGGAGTTCAGCTCTCGCCGGACGGCAGAAGGCGAAGAACGAAGGCGCTTGCGAGCGGCGCAGTGCAGCGAAGAGCTCTACGAATTCGCCGCTAGCTCCACGGTCCTTCTCAGCTGCGAGTAGCAGCGCTCGCAGTACACAGAGCTTCGCAAGGCCCGAAGACCCGGAGGGAAGTATCGCACACGCAAATGTGCCAGGACAGAGACGTGTTCTACGTTGTCCCCTCTCGTCGTGCAGTTTGTGCCTCTGCTGCTTCTGCTGTTAAGAATCGCTCCTTGAAAGGCGAGCGAGAGCGTCCTTCCGGGTGCATTGCACTGAGTCGAGTGCTCGCTCGGGACTTTGCTCTCGCGGCCAAGGCAAGAGGGCGTGCTTGCCCGCAGAACCGAGAACACGCTGTTGGGCAGAGCTGCAACTGACCGCTGGAGTTCAGCTCTCGCCGGACGGCAGAAGGCGAAGAACGAAGCCGCTTGCGAGCGGCGCAGTGCAGCGAAGAGCTCTCCGAATTCGCCGCTAGCTCCACGGTCCTTCTCAGCTGCGAGTAGCAGCGCTCGCAGTACACAGAGCTTCGCAAGGCCCGAAGAGCCGGAGGGAAGTATCGCTCACGAAAATGTGCCAGGACAGAGACGTGTTCTACGTTGTCCCCTCTCGTCGTGCAGTTTGTGCCTCTGCTGCTTCTGCTGTTAGGAATCGCTCCTTGAAAGGCGAGCGAGAGCGTCCTTCCGGGTGCATTGCACTGAGTCGAGTGCTCGCTCGGGACTTTGCTCTCGGGGCCAAGGCAAGAGGGCGTGCTTGCCCGCAGAACCGAGAACACGCTGTTGGGCAGAGCTGCAACTGACCGCTGGAGTTCAGCTCTCGCCGGACGGCAGAAGGCGAAGAACGAAGCCGCTTGCGAGCGGCGCAGTGCAGCGAAGAGCTCTCCGAATTCGCCGCTAGCTCCACGGTCCTTCTCAGCTGCGAGTAGCAGCGCTCGCAGTACACAGAGCTTCGCAAGGCCCGAAGAGCCGGAGGGAAGTATCGCACACGCAAATGTGCCAGGACAGAGACGTGTTCTACGTTGTCCCCTCTCGTCGTGCAGTTTGTGCCTCTGCTGCTTCTGCTGTTAGGAATCGCTCCTTGAAAGGCGAGCGAGAGCGTCCTTCCGGGTGCATTGCACTGAGTCGAGTGCTCGCTCGGGACTTTGCTCTCGCGGCCAAGGCAAGAGGGCGTGCTTGCCCGCAGAACCGAGAACACGCTGTTGGGCAGAGCTGCAACTGACCGCTGGAGTTCAGCTCTCGCCGGACGGCAGAAGGCGAAGAACGAAGCCGCTTGCGAGCGGCGCAGTGCAGCGAAGAGCTCTCCGAATTCGCCGCTAGCTCCACGGTCCTTCTCAGCTGCGAGTAGCAGCGCTCGCAGTACACAGAGCTTCGCAAGGCCCGAAGACCCGGAGGGAAGTATCGCTCACGAAAATGTGCCAGGACAGAGACGTGTTCTACGTTGTCCCCTCTCGTCGTGCAGTTTGTGCCTCTGCTGCTTCTGCTGTTAGGAATCGCTCCTTGAAAGGCGAGCGAGAGCGTCCTTCCGGGTGCATTGCACTGAGTCGAGTGCTCGCTCGGGACTTTGCTCTCGCGGCCAAGGCAAGAGGGCGTGCTTGCCCGCAGAACCGAGAACACGCTGTTGGGCAGAGCTGCAACTGACCGCTGGAGTTCAGCTCTCGCCGGACGGCAGAAGGCGAAGAACGAAGCCGCTTGCGAGCGGCGCAGTGCAGCGAAGAGCTCTACGAATTCGCCGCTAGCTCCACGGTCCTTCTCAGCTGCGAGTAGCAGCGCTCGCAGTACACAGAGCTTCGCAAGGCCCGAAGACCCGGAGGGAAGTATCGCTCACGAAAATGTGCCAGGACAGAGACGTGTTCTACGTTGTCCCCTCTCGTCGTGCAGTTTGTGCCTCTGCTGCTTCTGCTGTTAGGAATCGCTCCTTGAAAGGCGAGCGAGAGCGTCCTTCCGGGTGCATTGCACTGAGTCGAGTGCTCGCTCGGGACTTTGCTCTCGGGGCCAAGGCAAGAGGGCGTGCTTGCCCGCAGAACCGAGAACACGCTGTTGGGCAGAGCTGCAACTGACCGCTGGAGTTCAGCTCTCGCCGGACGGCAGAAGGCGAAGAACGAAGCCGCTTGCGAGCGGCGCAGTGCAGCGAAGAGCTCTACGAATTCGCCGCTAGCTCCACGGTCCTTCTCAGCTGCGAGTAGCAGCGCTCGCAGTACACAGAGCTTCGCAAGGCCCGAAGACCCGGAGGGAAGTATCGCACACGCAAATGTGCCAGGACAGAGACGTGTTCTACGTTGTCCCCTCTCGTCGTGCAGTTTGTGCCTCTGCTGCTTCTGCTGTTAGGAATCGCTCCTTGAAAGGCGAGCGAGAGCGTCCTTCCGGGTGCATTGCACTGAGTCGAGTGCTCGCTCGGGACTTTGCTCTCGGGGCCAAGGCAAGAGGGCGTGCTTGCCCGCAGAACCGAGAACACGCTGTTGGGCAGAGCTGCAACTGACCGCTGGAGTTCAGCCTTCGCCGGACGGCAGAAGGCGAAGAACGAAGGCGCTTGCGAGCGGCGCAGTGCAGCGAAGAGCTCTACGAATTCGCCGCTAGCTCCACGGTCCTTCTCAGCTGCGAGTAGCAGCGCTCGCAGTACACAGAGCTTCGCAAGGCCCGAAGAGCCGGAGGGAAGTATCGCACACTCAAATGTGCCAGGACAGAGACGTGTTCTACGTTGTCCCCTCTCGTCGTGCAGTTTGTGCCTCTGCTGCTTCTGCTGTTAGGAATCGCTCCTTGAAAGGCGAGCGAGAGCGTCCTTCCGGGTGCATTGCACTGAGTCGAGTGCTCGCTCGGGACTTTGCTCTCGGGGCCAAGGCAAGAGGGCGTGCTTGCCCGCAGAACCGAGAACACGCTGTTGGGCAGAGCTGCAACTGACCGCTGGAGTTCAGCTCTCGCCGGACGGCAGAAGGCGAAGAACGAAGCCGCTTGCGAGCGGCGCAGTGCAGCGAAGAGCTCTCCGAATTCGCCGCTAGCTCCACGGTCCTTCTCAGCTGCGAGTAGCAGCGCTCGCAGTACACAGAGCTTCGCAAGGCCCGAAGACCCGGAGGGAAGTATCGCACACGCAAATGTGCCAGGACAGAGACGTGTTCTACGTTGTCCCCTCTCGTCGTGCAGTTTGTGCCTCTGCTGCTTCTGCTGTTAGGAATCGCTCCTTGAAAGGCGAGCGAGAGCGTCCTTCCGGGTGCATTGCACTGAGTCGAGTGCTCGCTCGGGACTTTGCTCTCGGGGCCAAGGCAAGAGGGCGTGCTTGCCCGCAGAACCGAGAACACGCTGTTGGGCAGAGCTGCAACTGACCGCTGGAGTTCAGCTCTCGCCGGACGGCAGAAGGCGAAGAACGAAGCCGCTTGCGAGCGGCGCAGTGCAGCGAAGAGCTCTACGAATTCGCCGCTAGCTCCACGGTCCTTCTCAGCTGCGAGTAGCAGCGCTCGCAGTACACAGAGCTTCGCAAGGCCCGAAGACCCGGAGGGAAGTATCGCACACGCAAATGTGCCAGGACAGAGACGTGTTCTACGTTGTCCCCTCTCGTCGTGCAGTTTGTGCCTCTGCTGCTTCTGCTGTTAGGAATCGCTCCTTGAAAGGCGAGCGAGAGCGTCCTTCCGGGTGCATTGCACTGAGTCGAGTGCTCGCTCGGGACTTTGCTCTCGGGGCCAAGGCAAGAGGGCGTGCTTGCCCGCAGAACCGAGAACACGCTGTTGGGCAGAGCTGCAACTGACCGCTGGAGTTCAGCCTTCGCCGGACGGCAGAAGGCGAAGAACGAAGGCGCTTGCGAGCGGCGCAGTGCAGCGAAGAGCTCTCCGAATTCGCCGCTAGCTCCACGGTCCTTCTCAGCTGCGAGTAGCAGCGCTCGCAGTACACAGAGCTTCGCAAGGCCCGAAGAGCCGGAGGGAAGTATCGCACACGCAAATGTGCCAGGACAGAGACGTGTTCTACGTTGTCCCCTCTCGTCGTGCAGTTTGTGCCTCTGCTGCTTCTGCTGTTAGGAATCGCTCCTTGAAAGGCGAGCGAGAGCGTCCTTCCGGGTGCATTGCACTGAGTCGAGTGCTCGCTCGGGACTTTGCTCTCGGGGCCAAGGCAAGAGGGCGTGCTTGCCCGCAGAACCGAGAACACGCTGTTGGGCAGAGCTGCAACTGACCGCTGGAGTTCAGCCTTCGCCGGACGGCAGAAGGCGAAGAACGAAGGCGCTTGCGAGCGGCGCAGTGCAGCGAAGAGCTCTCCGAATTCGCCGCTAGCTCCACGGTCCTTCTCAGCTGCGAGTAGCAGCGCTCGCAGTACACAGAGCTTCGCAAGGCCCGAAGAGCCGGAGGGAAGTATCGCACACGCAAATGTGCCAGGACAGAGACGTGTTCTACGTTGTCCCCTCTCGTCGTGCAGTTTGTGCCTCTGCTGCTTCTGCTGTTAGGAATCGCTCCTTGAAAGGCGAGCGAGAGCGTCCTTCCGGGTGCATTGCACTGAGTCGAGTGCTCGCTCGGGACTTTGCTCTCGGGGCCAAGGCAAGAGGGCGTGCTTGCCCGCAGAACCGAGAACACGCTGTTGGGCAGAGCTGCAACTGACCGCTGGAGTTCAGCTCTCGCCGGACGGCAGAAGGCGAAGAACGAAGGCGCTTGCGAGCGGCGCAGTGCAGCGAAGAGCTCTCCGAATTCGCCGCTAGCTCCACGGTCCTTCTCAGCTGCGAGTAGCAGCGCTCGCAGTACACAGAGCTTCGCAAGAACCGAAGACCCGGAGGGAAGTATCGCACACGAAAATGTGCCAGGACAGAGACGTGTTCTACGTTGTCCCCTCTCGTCATGCAGTTTGTGCCTCTGCTGCTTCTGCTGTTAGGAATCGCTCCTTGAAAGGCGAGCGAGAGCGTCCTTCCGGGTGCATTGCACTGAGTCGAGAGCTCGCTCGGGACTTTGCTCTCGGGGCCAAGGCAAGAGGGCGTGCTTGCCCGCAGAACCGAGAACACGCTGTTGGGCAGAGCTGCAACTGACCGCTGGAGTTCAGCTCTCGCCGGACGGCAGAAGGCGAAGAACGAAGGCGCTTGCGAGCGGCGCAGTGCAGCGAAGAGCTCTCCGAATTCGCCGCTAGCTCCACGGTCCTTCTCAGCTGCGAGTAGCAGCGCTCGCAGTACACAGAGCTTCGCAAGGCCCGAAGAGCCGGAGGGAAGTATCGCACACGCAAATGTGCCAGGACAGAGACGTGTTCTACGTTGTCCCCTCTCGTCGTGCAGTTTGTGCCTCTGCTGCTTCTGCTGTTAGGAATCGCTCCTTGAAAGGCGAGCGAGAGCGTCCTTCCGGGTGCATTGCACTGAGTCGAGTGCTCGCTCGGGACTTTGCTCTCGCGGCCAAGGCAAGAGGGCGTGCTTGCCCGCAGAACCGAGAACACGCTGTTGGGCAGAGCTGCAACTGACCGCTGGAGTTCAGCTCTCGCCGGACGGCAGAAGGCGAAGAACGAAGGCGCTTGCGAGCGGCGCAGTGCAGCGAAGAGCTCTCCGAATTCGCCGCTAGCTCCACGGTCCTTCTCAGCTGCGAGTAGCAGCGCTCGCAGTACACAGAGCTTCGCAAGGCCCGAAGAGCCGGAGGGAAGTATCGCTCACGAAAATGTGCCAGGACAGAGACGTGTTCTACGTTGTCCCCTCTCGTCGTGCAGTTTGTGCCTCTGCTGCTTCTGCTGTTAGGAATCGCTCCTTGAAAGGCGAGCGAGAGCGTCCTTCCGGGTGCATTGCACTGAGTCGAGTGCTCGCTCGGGACTTTGCTCTCGGGGCCAAGGCAAGAGGGCGTGCTTGCCCGCAGAACCGAGAACACGCTGTTGGGCAGAGCTGCAACTGACCGCTGGAGTTCAGCTCTCGCCGGACGGCAGAAGGCGAAGAACGAAGCCGCTTGCGAGCGGCGCAGTGCAGCGAAGAGCTCTCCGAATTCGCCGCTAGCTCCACGGTCCTTCTCAGCTGCGAGTAGCAGCTCTCGCAGTACACAGAGCTTCGCAAGGCCCGAAGAGCCGGAGGGAAGTATCGCACACGCAAATGTGCCAGGACAGAGACGTGTTCTACGTTGTCCCCTCTCGTCGTGCAGTTTGTGCCTCTGCTGCTTCTGCTGTTAGGAATCGCTCCTTGAAAGGCGAGCGAGAGCGTCCTTCCGGGTGCATTGCACTGAGTCGAGTGCTCGCTCGGGACTTTGCTCTCGGGGCCAAGGCAAGAGGGCGTGCTTGCCCGCAGAACCGAGAACACGCTGTTGGGCAGAGCTGCAACTGACCGCTGGAGTTCAGCTCTCGCCGGACGGCAGAAGGCGAAGAACGAAGCCGCTTGCGAGCGGCGCAGTGCAGCGAAGAGCTCTCCGAATTCGCCGCTAGCTCCACGGTCCTTCTCAGCTGCGAGTAGCAGCGCTCGCAGTACACAGAGCTTCGCAAGAACCGAAGACCCGGAGGGAAGTATCGCACACGAAAATGTGCCAGGACAGAGACGTGTTCTACGTTGTCCCTTCTCGTCGTGCAGTTTGTGCCTCTGCTGCTTCTGCTGTTAGGAATCGCTCCTTGAAAGGCGAGCGAGAGCGTCCTTCCGGGTGCATTGCACTGAGTCGAGAGCTCGCTCGGGACTTTGCTCTCGGGGCCAAGGCAAGAGGGCGTGCTTGCCCGCAGAACCGAGAACACGCTGTTGGGCAGAGCTGCAACTGACCGCTGGAGTTCAGCTCTCGCCGGACGGCAGAAGGCGAAGAACGAAGCCGCTTGCGAGCGGCGCAGTGCAGCGAAGAGCTCTCCGAATTCGCCGCTAGCTCCACGGTCCTTCTCAGCTGCGAGTAGCAGCGCTCGCAGTACACAGAGCTTCGCAAGAACCGAAGAGCCGGAGGGAAGTATCGCACACGAAAATGTGCCAGGACAGAGACGTGTTCTACGTTGTCCCCTCTCGTCGTGCAGTTTGTGCCTCTGCTGCTTCTGCTGTTAGGAATCGCTCCTTGAAAGGCGAGCGAGAGCGTCCTTCCGGGTGCATTGCACTGAGTCGAGAGCTCGCTCGGGACTTTGCTCTCGGGGCCAAGGCAAGAGGGCGTGCTTGCCCGCAGAACCGAGAACACGCTGTTGGGCAGAGCTGCAACTGACCGCTGGAGTTCAGCTCTCGCCGGACGGCAGAAGGCGAAGAACGAAGCCGCTTGCGAGCGGCGCAGTGCAGCGAAGAGCTCTCCGAATTCGCCGCTAGCTCCACGGTCCTTCTCAGCTGCGAGTAGCAGCGCTCGCAGTACACAGAGCTTCGCAAGGCCCGAAGAGCCGGAGGGAAGTATCGCACACGCAAATGTGCCAGGACAGAGACGTGTTCTACGTTGTCCCCTCTCGTCGTGCAGTTTGTGCCTCTGCTGCTTCTGCTGTTAGGAATCGCTCCTTGAAAGGCGAGCGAGAGCGTCCTTCCGGGTGCATTGCACTGAGTCGAGTGCTCGCTCGGGACTTTGCTCTCGCGGCCAAGGCAAGAGGGCGTGCTTGCCCGCAGAACCGAGAACACGCTGTTGGGCAGAGCTGCAACTGACCGCTGGAGTTCAGCTCTCGCCGGACGGCAGAAGGCGAAGAACGAAGCCGCTTGCGAGCGGCGCAGTGCAGCGAAGAGCTCTACGAATTCGCCGCTAGCTCCACGGTCCTTCTCAGCTGCGAGTAGCAGCGCTCGCAGTACACAGAGCTTCGCAAGGCCCGAAGACCCGGAGGGAAGTATCGCTCACGAAAATGTGCCAGGACAGAGACGTGTTCTACGTTGTCCCCTCTCGTCGTGCAGTTTGTGCCTCTGCTGCTTCTGCTGTTAGGAATCGCTCCTTGAAAGGCGAGCGAGAGCGCCCTTCCGGGTGCATTGCACTGAGTCGAGTGCTCGCTCGGGACTTTGCTCTCGGGGCCAAGGCAAGAGGGCGTGCTTGCCCGCAGAACCGAGAACACGCTGTTGGGCAGAGCTGCAACTGACCGCTGGAGTTCAGCTCTCGCCGGACGGCAGAAGGCGAAGAACGAAGCCGCTTGCGAGCGGCGCAGTGCAGCGAAGAGCTCTCCGAATTCGCCGCTAGCTCCACGGTCCTTCTCAGCTGCGAGTAGCAGCGCTCGCAGTACACAGAGCTTCGCAAGGCCCGAAGAGCCGGAGGGAAGTATCGCACACGCAAATGTGCCAGGACAGAGACGTGTTCTACGTTGTCCCTTCTCGTCGTGCAGTTTGTGCCTCTGCTGCTTCTGCTGTTAGGAATCGCTCCTTGAAAGGCGAGCGAGAGCGTCCTTCCGGGTGCATTGCACTGAGTCGAGTGCTCGCTCGGGACTTTGCTCTCGGGGCCAAGGCAAGAGGGCGTGCTTGCCCGCAGAACCGAGAACACGCTGTTGGGCAGAGCTGCAACTGACCGCTGGAGTTCAGCTCTCGCCGGACGGCAGAAGGCGAAGAACGAAGCCGCTTGCGAGCGGCGCAGTGCAGCGAAGAGCTCTACGAATTCGCCGCTAGCTCCACGGTCCTTCTCAGCTGCGAGTAGCAGCGCTCGCAGTACACAGAGCTTCGCAAGGCCCGAAGAGCCGGAGGGAAGTATCGCTCACGAAAATGTGCCAGGACAGAGACGTGTTCTACGTTGTCCCCTCTCGTCGTGCAGTTTGTGCCTCTGCTGCTTCTGCTGTTAGGAATCGCTCCTTGAAAGGCGAGCGAGAGCGTCCTTCCGGGTGCATTGCACTGAGTCGAGTGCTCGCTCGGGACTTTGCTCTCGGGGCCAAGGCAAGAGGGCGTGCTTGCCCGCAGAACCGAGAACACGCTGTTGGGCAGAGCTGCAACTGACCGCTGGAGTTCAGCTCTCGCCGGACGGCAGAAGGCGAAGAACGAAGCCGCTTGCGAGCGGCGCAGTGCAGCGAAGAGCTCTCCGAATTCGCCGCTAGCTCCACGGTCCTTCTCAGCTGCGAGTAGCAGCGCTCGCAGTACACAGAGCTTCGCAAGGCCCGAAGAGCCGGAGGGAAGTATCGCACACGCAAATGTGCCAGGACAGAGACGTGTTCTACGTTGTCCCCTCTCGTCGTGCAGTTTGTGCCTCTGCTGCTTCTGCTGTTAGGAATCGCTCCTTGAAAGGCGAGCGAGAGCGTCCTTCCGGGTGCATTGCACTGAGTCGAGTGCTCGCTCGGGACTTTGCTCTCGGGGCCAAGGCAAGAGGGCGTGCTTGCCCGCAGAACCGAGAACACGCTGTTGGGCAGAGCTGCAACTGACCGCTGGAGTTCAGCTCTCGCCGGACGGCAGAAGGCGAAGAACGAAGCCGCTTGCGAGCGGCGCAGTGCAGCGAAGAGCTCTCCGAATTCGCCGCTAGCTCCACGGTCCTTCTCAGCTGCGAGTAGCAGCGCTCGCAGTACACAGAGCTTCGCAAGGCCCGAAGAGCCGGAGGGAAGTATCGCACACGCAAATGTGCCAGGACAGAGACGTGTTCTACGTTGTCCCCTCTCGTCGTGCAGTTTGTGCCTCTGCTGCTTCTGCTGTTAGGAATCGCTCCTTGAAAGGCGAGCGAGAGCGTCCTTCCGGGTGCATTGCACTGAGTCGAGTGCTCGCTCGGGACTTTGCTCTCGGGGCCAAGGCAAGAGGGCGTGCTTGCCCGCAGAACCGAGAACACGCTGTTGGGCAGAGCTGCAACTGACCGCTGGAGTTCAGCTCTCGCCGGACGGCAGAAGGCGAAGAACGAAGCCGCTTGCGAGCGGCGCAGTGCAGCGAAGAGCTCTACGAATTCGCCGCTAGCTCCACGGTCCTTCTCAGCTGCGAGTAGCAGCGCTCGCAGTACACAGAGCTTCGCAAGGCCCGAAGAGCCGGAGGGAAGTATCGCTCACGAAAATGTGCCAGGACAGAGACGTGTTCTACGTTGTCCCCTCTCGTCGTGCAGTTTGTGCCTCTGCTGCTTCTGCTGTTAGGAATCGCTCCTTGAAAGGCGAGCGAGAGCGTCCTTCCGGGTGCATTGCACTGAGTCGAGTGCTCGCTCGGGACTTTGCTCTCGGGGCCAAGGCAAGAGGGCGTGCTTGCCCGCAGAACCGAGAACACGCTGTTGGGCAGAGCTGCAACTGACCGCTGGAGTTCAGCTCTCGCCGGACGGCAGAAGGCGAAGAACGAAGCCGCTTGCGAGCGGCGCAGTGCAGCGAAGAGCTCTCCGAATTCGCCGCTAGCTCCACGGTCCTTCTCAGCTGCGAGTAGCAGCGCTCGCAGTACACAGAGCTTCGCAAGGCCCGAAGAGCCGGAGGGAAGTATCGCACACGCAAATGTGCCAGGACAGAGACGTGTTCTACGTTGTCCCCTCTCGTCGTGCAGTTTGTGCCTCTGCTGCTTCTGCTGTTAGGAATCGCTCCTTGAAAGGCGAGCGAGAGCGTCCTTCCGGGTGCATTGCACTGAGTCGAGTGCTCGCTCGGGACTTTGCTCTCGGGGCCAAGGCAAGAGGGCGTGCTTGCCCGCAGAACCGAGAACACGCTGTTGGGCAGAGCTGCAACTGACCGCTGGAGTTCAGCTCTCGCCGGACGGCAGAAGGCGAAGAACGAAGCCGCTTGCGAGCGGCGCAGTGCAGCGAAGAGCTCTCCGAATTCGCCGCTAGCTCCACGGTCCTTCTCAGCTGCGAGTAGCAGCGCTCGCAGTACACAGAGCTTCGCAAGGCCCGAAGAGCCGGAGGGAAGTATCGCACACGAAAATGTGCCAGGACAGAGACGTGTTCTACGTTGTCCCTTCTCGTCATGCAGTTTGTGCCTCTGCTGCTTCTGCTGTTAGGAATCGCTCCTTGAAAGGCGAGCGAGAGCGTCCTTCCGGGTGCATTGCACTGAGTCGAGTGCTCGCTCGGGACTTTGCTCTCGGGGCCAAGGCAAGAGGGCGTGCTTGCCCGCAGAACCGAGAACACGCTGTTGGGCAGAGCTGCAACTGACCGCTGGAGTTCAGCTCTCGCCGGACGGCAGAAGGCGAAGAACGAAGCCGCTTGCGAGCGGCGCAGTGCAGCGAAGAGCTCTCCGAATTCGCCGCTAGCTCCACGGTCCTTCTCAGCTGCGAGTAGCAGCGCTCGCAGTACACAGAGCTTCGCAAGGCCCGAAGAGCCGGAGGGAAGTATCGCACACGCAAATGTGCCAGGACAGAGACGTGTTCTACGTTGTCCCTTCTCGTCATGCAGTTTGTGCCTCTGCTGCTTCTGCTGTTAGGAATCGCTCCTTGAAAGGCGAGCGAGAGCGTCCTTCCGGGTGCATTGCACTGAGTCGAGTGCTCGCTCGGGACTTTGCTCTCGGGGCCAAGGCAAGAGGGCGTGCTTGCCCGCAGAACCGAGAACACGCTGTTGGGCAGAGCTGCAACTGACCGCTGGAGTTCAGCTCTCGCCGGACGGCAGAAGGCGAAGAACGAAGCCGCTTGCGAGCGGCGCAGTGCAGCGAAGAGCTCTACGAATTCGCCGCTAGCTCCACGGTCCTTCTCAGCTGCGAGTAGCAGCGCTCGCAGTACACAGAGCTTCGCAAGGCCCGAAGAGCCGGAGGGAAGTATCGCTCACGAAAATGTGCCAGGACAGAGACGTGTTCTACGTTGTCCCCTCTCGTCGTGCAGTTTGTGCCTCTGCTGCTTCTGCTGTTAGGAATCGCTCCTTGAAAGGCGAGCGAGAGCGTCCTTCCGGGTGCATTGCACTGAGTCGAGTGCTCGCTCGGGACTTTGCTCTCGGGGCCAAGGCAAGAGGGCGTGCTTGCCCGCAGAACCGAGAACACGCTGTTGGGCAGAGCTGCAACTGACCGCTGGAGTTCAGCTCTCGCCGGACGGCAGAAGGCGAAGAACGAAGCCGCTTGCGAGCGGCGCAGTGCAGCGAAGAGCTCTCCGAATTCGCCGCTAGCTCCACGGTCCTTCTCAGCTGCGAGTAGCAGCGCTCGCAGTACACAGAGCTTCGCAAGGCCCGAAGAGCCGGAGGGAAGTATCGCACACGCAAATGTGCCAGGACAGAGACGTGTTCTACGTTGTCCCCTCTCGTCGTGCAGTTTGTGCCTCTGCTGCTTCTGCTGTTAGGAATCGCTCCTTGAAAGGCGAGCGAGAGCGTCCTTCCGGGTGCATTGCACTGAGTCGAGTGCTCGCTCGGGACTTTGCTCTCGGGGCCAAGGCAAGAGGGCGTGCTTGCCCGCAGAACCGAGAACACGCTGTTGGGCAGAGCTGCAACTGACCGCTGGAGTTCAGCTCTCGCCGGACGGCAGAAGGCGAAGAACGAAGCCGCTTGCGAGCGGCGCAGTGCAGCGAAGAGCTCTCCGAATTCGCCGCTAGCTCCACGGTCCTTCTCAGCTGCGAGTAGCAGCGCTCGCAGTACACAGAGCTTCGCAAGGCCCGAAGACCCGGAGGGAAGTATCGCACACGAAAATGTGCCAGGACAGAGACGTGTTCTACGTTGTCCCTTCTCGTCGTGCAGTTTGTGCCTCTGCTGCTTCTGCTGTTAGGAATCGCTCCTTGAAAGGCGAGCGAGAGCGTCCTTCCGGGTGCATTGCACTGAGTCGAGTGCTCGCTCGGGACTTTGCTCTCGGGGCCAAGGCAAGAGGGCGTGCTTGCCCGCAGAACCGAGAACACGCTGTTGGGCAGAGCTGCAACTGACCGCTGGAGTTCAGCTCTCGCCGGACGGCAGAAGGCGAAGAACGAAGGCGCTTGCGAGCGGCGCAGTGCAGCGAAGAGCTCTCCGAATTCGCCGCTAGCTCCACGGTCCTTCTCAGCTGCGAGTAGCAGCGCTCGCAGTACACAGAGCTTCGCAAGGCCCGAAGAGCCGGAGGGAAGTATCGCTCACGAAAATGTGCCAGGACAGAGACGTGTTCTACGTTGTCCCCTCTCGTCGTGCAGTTTGTGCCTCTGCTGCTTCTGCTGTTAGGAATCGCTCCTTGAAAGGCGAGCGAGAGCGTCCTTCCGGGTGCATTGCACTGAGTCGAGTGCTCGCTCGGGACTTTGCTCTCGGGGCCAAGGCAAGAGGGCGTGCTTGCCCGCAGAACCGAGAACACGCTGTTGGGCAGAGCTGCAACTGACCGCTGGAGTTCAGCTCTCGCCGGACGGCAGAAGGCGAAGAACGAAGCCGCTTGCGAGCGGCGCAGTGCAGCGAAGAGCTCTCCGAATTCGCCGCTAGCTCCACGGTCCTTCTCAGCTGCGAGTAGCAGCGCTCGCAGTACACAGAGCTTCGCAAGGCCCGAAGAGCCGGAGGGAAGTATCGCACACGCAAATGTGCCAGGACAGAGACGTGTTCTACGTTGTCCCCTCTCGTCGTGCAGTTTGTGCCTCTGCTGCTTCTGCTGTTAGGAATCGCTCCTTGAAAGGCGAGCGAGAGCGTCCTTCCGGGTGCATTGCACTGAGTCGAGTGCTCGCTCGGGACTTTGCTCTCGGGGCCAAGGCAAGAGGGCGTGCTTGCCCGCAGAACCGAGAACACGCTGTTGGGCAGAGCTGCAACTGACCGCTGGAGTTCAGCTCTCGCCGGACGGCAGAAGGCGAAGAACGAAGCCGCTTGCGAGCGGCGCAGTGCAGCGAAGAGCTCTACGAATTCGCCGCTAGCTCCACGGTCCTTCTCAGCTGCGAGTAGCAGCGCTCGCAGTACACAGAGCTTCGCAAGGCCCGAAGAGCCGGAGGGAAGTATCGCTCACGAAAATGTGCCAGGACAGAGACGTGTTCTACGTTGTCCCCTCTCGTCGTGCAGTTTGTGCCTCTGCTGCTTCTGCTGTTAGGAATCGCTCCTTGAAAGGCGAGCGAGAGCGTCCTTCCGGGTGCATTGCACTGAGTCGAGTGCTCGCTCGGGACTTTGCTCTCGGGGCCAAGGCAAGAGGGCGTGCTTGCCCGCAGAACCGAGAACACGCTGTTGGGCAGAGCTGCAACTGACCGCTGGAGTTCAGCTCTCGCCGGACGGCAGAAGGCGAAGAACGAAGCCGCTTGCGAGCGGCGCAGTGCAGCGAAGAGCTCTCCGAATTCGCCGCTAGCTCCACGGTCCTTCTCAGCTGCGAGTAGCAGCGCTCGCAGTACACAGAGCTTCGCAAGGCCCGAAGAGCCGGAGGGAAGTATCGCACACGCAAATGTGCCAGGACAGAGACGTGTTCTACGTTGTCCCCTCTCGTCGTGCAGTTTGTGCCTCTGCTGCTTCTGCTGTTAGGAATCGCTCCTTGAAAGGCGAGCGAGAGCGTCCTTCCGGGTGCATTGCACTGAGTCGAGTGCTCGCTCGGGACTTTGCTCTCGGGGCCAAGGCAAGAGGGCGTGCTTGCCCGCAGAACCGAGAACACGCTGTTGGGCAGAGCTGCAACTGACCGCTGGAGTTCAGCTCTCGCCGGACGGCAGAAGGCGAAGAACGAAGCCGCTTGCGAGCGGCGCAGTGCAGCGAAGAGCTCTACGAATTCGCCGCTAGCTCCACGGTCCTTCTCAGCTGCGAGTAGCAGCGCTCGCAGTACACAGAGCTTCGCAAGGCCCGAAGACCCGGAGGGAAGTATCGCTCACGAAAATGTGCCAGGACAGAGACGTGTTCTACGTTGTCCCCTCTCGTCGTGCAGTTTGTGCCTCTGCTGCTTCTGCTGTTAGGAATCGCTCCTTGAAAGGCGAGCGAGAGCGTCCTTCCGGGTGCATTGCACTGAGTCGAGTGCTCGCTCGGGACTTTGCTCTCGGGGCCAAGGCAAGAGGGCGTGCTTGCCCGCAGAACCGAGAACACGCTGTTGGGCAGAGCTGCAACTGACCGCTGGAGTTCAGCTCTCGCCGGACGGCAGAAGGCGAAGAACGAAGCCGCTTGCGAGCGGCGCAGTGCAGCGAAGAGCTCTCCGAATTCGCCGCTAGCTCCACGGTCCTTCTCAGCTGCGAGTAGCAGCGCTCGCAGTACACAGAGCTTCGCAAGGCCCGAAGAGCCGGAGGGAAGTATCGCACACGCAAATGTGCCAGGACAGTGACGTGTTCTACGGTGTCCCCTCTCGTCGTGCAGTTTGTGCCTCTGCTGCTTCTGCTGTTAGGAATCGCTCCTTGAAAGGCGAGCGAGAGCGTCCTTCCGGGTGCATTGCACTGAGTCGAGTGCTCGCTCGGGACTTTGCTCTCGGGGCCAAGGCAAGAGGGCGTGCTTGCCCGCAGAACCGAGAACACGCTGTTGGGCAGAGCTGCAACTGACCGCTGGAGTTCAGCTCTCGCCGGACGGCAGAAGGCGAAGAACGAAGCCGCTTGCGAGCGGCGCAGTGCAGCGAAGAGCTCTCCGAATTCGCCGCTAGCTCCACGGTCCTTCTCAGCTGCGAGTAGCAGCGCTCGCAGTACACAGAGCTTCGCAAGGCCCGAAGAGCCGGAGGGAAGTATCGCACACGCAAATGTGCCAGGACAGTGACGTGTTCTACGGTGTCCCCTCTCGTCGTGCAGTTTGTGCCTCTGCTGCTTCTGCTGTTAGGAATCGCTCCTTGAAAGGCGAGCGAGAGCGTCCTTCCGGGTGCATTGCACTGAGTCGAGTGCTCGCTCGGGACTTTGCTCTCGGGGCCAAGGCAAGAGGGCGTGCTTGCCCGCAGAACCGAGAACACGCTGTTGGGCAGAGCTGCAACTGACCGCTGGAGTTCAGCTCTCGCCGGACGGCAGAAGGCGAAGAACGAAGCCGCTTGCGAGCGGCGCAGTGCAGCGAAGAGCTCTACGAATTCGCCGCTAGCTCCACGGTCCTTCTCAGCTGCGAGTAGCAGCGCTCGCAGTACACAGAGCTTCGCAAGGCCCGAAGAGCCGGAGGGAAGTATCGCACACGCAAATGTGCCAGGACAGAGACGTGTTCTACGTTGTCCCCTCTCGTCGTGCAGTTTGTGCCTCTGCTGCTTCTGCTGTTAGGAATCGCTCCTTGAAAGGCGAGCGAGAGCGTCCTTCCGGGTGCATTGCACTGAGTCGAGTGCTCGCTTGGGACTTTGCTCTCGCGGCCAAGGCAAGAGGGCGTGCTTGCCCGCAGAACCGAGAACACGCTGTTGGGCAGAGCTGCAACTGACCGCTGGAGTTCAGCCTTCGCCGGACGGCAGAAGGCGAAGAACGAAGGCGCTTGCGAGCGGCGCAGTGCAGCGAAGAGCTCTCCGAATTCGCCGCTAGCTCCACGGTCCTTCTCAGCTGCGAGTAGCAGCGCTCGCAGTACACAGAGCTTCGCAAGGCCCGAAGAGCCGGAGGGAAGTATCGCACACGCAAATGTGCCAGGACAGAGACGTGTTCTACGTTGTCCCCTCTCGTCGTGCAGTTTGTGCCTCTGCTGCTTCTGCTGTTAGGAATCGCTCCTTGAAAGGCGAGCGAGAGCGTCCTTCCGGGTGCATTGCACTGAGTCGAGTGCTCGCTCGGGACTTTGCTCTCGCGGCCAAGGCAAGAGGGCGTGCTTGCCCGCAGAACCGAGAACACGCTGTTGGGCAGAGCTGCAACTGACCGCTGGAGTTCAGCTCTCGCCGGACGGCAGAAGGCGAAGAACGAAGGCGCTTGCGAGCGGCGCAGTGCAGCGAAGAGCTCTCCGAATTCGCCGCTAGCTCCACGGTCCTTCTCAGCTGCGAGTAGCAGCGCTCGCAGTACACAGAGCTTCGCAAGGCCCGAAGAGCCGGAGGGAAGTATCGCACACGCAAATGTGCCAGGACAGAGACGTGTTCTACGTTGTCCCCTCTCGTCGTGCAGTTTGTGCCTCTGCTGCTTCTGCTGTTAGGAATCGCTCCTTGAAAGGCGAGCGAGAGCGTCCTTCCGGGTGCATTGCACTGAGTCGAGTGCTCGCTCGGGACTTTGCTCTCGCGGCCAAGGCAAGAGGGCGTGCTTGCCCGCAGAACCGAGAACACGCTGTTGGGCAGAGCTGCAACTGACCGCTGGAGTTCAGCTCTCGCCGGACGGCAGAAGGCGAAGAACGAAGGCGCTTGCGAGCGGCGCAGTGCAGCGAAGAGCTCTCCGAATTCGCCGCTAGCTCCACGGTCCTTCTCAGCTGCGAGTAGCAGCGCTCGCAGTACACAGAGCTTCGCAAGGCCCGAAGACCCGGAGGGAAGTATCGCACACGCAAATGTGCCAGGACAGAGACGTGTTCTACGTTGTCCCCTCTCGTCGTGCAGTTTGTGCCTCTGCTGCTTCTGCTGTTAGGAATCGCTCCTTGAAAGGCGAGCGAGAGCGTCCTTCCGGGTGCATTGCACTGAGTCGAGTGCTCGCTCGGGACTTTGCTCTCGCGGCCAAGGCAAGAGGGCGTGCTTGCCCGCAGAACCGAGAACACGCTGTTGGGCAGAGCTGCAACTGACCGCTGGAGTTCAGCTCTCGCCGGACGGCAGAAGGCGAAGAACGAAGGCGCTTGCGAGCGGCGCAGTGCAGCGAAGAGCTCTCCGAATTCGCCGCTAGCTCCACGGTCCTTCTCAGCTGCGAGTAGCAGCGCTCGCAGTACACAGAGCTTCGCAAGGCCCGAAGAGCCGGAGGGAAGTATCGCTCACGAAAATGTGCCAGGACAGAGACGTGTTCTACGTTGTCCCCTCTCGTCGTGCAGTTTGTGCCTCTGCTGCTTCTGCTGTTAGGAATCGCTCCTTGAAAGGCGAGCGAGAGCGTCCTTCCGGGTGCATTGCACTGAGTCGAGTGCTCGCTCGGGACTTTGCTCTCGGGGCCAAGGCAAGAGGGCGTGCTTGCCCGCAGAACCGAGAACACGCTGTTGGGCAGAGCTGCAACTGACCGCTGGAGTTCAGCTCTCGCCGGACGGCAGAAGGCGAAGAACGAAGCCGCTTGCGAGCGGCGCAGTGCAGCGAAGAGCTCTCCGAATTCGCCGCTAGCTCCACGGTCCTTCTCAGCTGCGAGTAGCAGCTCTCGCAGTACACAGAGCTTCGCAAGGCCCGAAGAGCCGGAGGGAAGTATCGCACACGCAAATGTGCCAGGACAGAGACGTGTTCTACGTTGTCCCCTCTCGTCGTGCAGTTTGTGCCTCTGCTGCTTCTGCTGTTAGGAATCGCTCCTTGAAAGGCGAGCGAGAGCGTCCTTCCGGGTGCATTGCACTGAGTCGAGTGCTCGCTCGGGACTTTGCTCTCGGGGCCAAGGCAAGAGGGCGTGCTTGCCCGCAGAACCGAGAACACGCTGTTGGGCAGAGCTGCAACTGACCGCTGGAGTTCAGCTCTCGCCGGACGGCAGAAGGCGAAGAACGAAGCCGCTTGCGAGCGGCGCAGTGCAGCGAAGAGCTCTCCGAATTCGCCGCTAGCTCCACGGTCCTTCTCAGCTGCGAGTAGCAGCGCTCGCAGTACACAGAGCTTCGCAAGAACCGAAGACCCGGAGGGAAGTATCGCACACGAAAATGTGCCAGGACAGAGACGTGTTCTACGTTGTCCCTTCTCGTCGTGCAGTTTGTGCCTCTGCTGCTTCTGCTGTTAGGAATCGCTCCTTGAAAGGCGAGCGAGAGCGTCCTTCCGGGTGCATTGCACTGAGTCGAGAGCTCGCTCGGGACTTTGCTCTCGGGGCCAAGGCAAGAGGGCGTGCTTGCCCGCAGAACCGAGAACACGCTGTTGGGCAGAGCTGCAACTGACCGCTGGAGTTCAGCTCTCGCCGGACGGCAGAAGGCGAAGAACGAAGCCGCTTGCGAGCGGCGCAGTGCAGCGAAGAGCTCTCCGAATTCGCCGCTAGCTCCACGGTCCTTCTCAGCTGCGAGTAGCAGCGCTCGCAGTACACAGAGCTTCGCAAGGCCCGAAGAGCCGGAGGGAAGTATCGCACACGCAAATGTGCCAGGACAGAGACGTGTTCTACGTTGTCCCCTCTCGTCGTGCAGTTTGTGCCTCTGCTGCTTCTGCTGTTAGGAATCGCTCCTTGAAAGGCGAGCGAGAGCGTCCTTCCGGGTGCATTGCACTGAGTCGAGTGCTCGCTCGGGACTTTGCTCTCGGGGCCAAGGCAAGAGGGCGTGCTTGCCCGCAGAACCGAGAACACGCTGTTGGGCAGAGCTGCAACTGACCGCTGGAGTTCAGCTCTCGCCGGACGGCAGAAGGCGAAGAACGAAGGCGCTTGCGAGCGGCGCAGTGCAGCGAAGAGCTCTCCGAATTCGCCGCTAGCTCCACGGTCCTTCTCAGCTGCGAGTAGCAGCGCTCGCAGTACACAGAGCTTCGCAAGAACCGAAGACCCGGAGGGAAGTATCGCACACGAAAATGTGCCAGGACAGAGACGTGTTCTACGTTGTCCCCTCTCGTCGTGCAGTTTGTGCCTCTGCTGCTTCTGCTGTTAGGAATCGCTCCTTGAAAGGCGAGCGAGAGCGTCCTTCCGGGTGCATTGCACTGAGTCGAGAGCTCGCTCGGGACTTTGCTCTCGGGGCCAAGGCAAGAGGGCGTGCTTGCCCGCAGAACCGAGAACACGCTGTTGGGCAGAGCTGCAACTGACCGCTGGAGTTCAGCTCTCGCCGGACGGCAGAAGGCGAAGAACGAAGGCGCTTGCGAGCGGCGCAGTGCAGCGAAGAGCTCTCCGAATTCGCCGCTAGCTCCACGGTCCTTCTCAGCTGCGAGTAGCAGCGCTCGCAGTACACAGAGCTTCGCAAGGCCCGAAGAGCCGGAGGGAAGTATCGCACACGCAAATGTGCCAGGACAGAGACGTGTTCTACGTTGTCCCCTCTCGTCGTGCAGTTTGTGCCTCTGCTGCTTCTGCTGTTAGGAATCGCTCCTTGAAAGGCGAGCGAGAGCGTCCTTCCGGGTGCATTGCACTGAGTCGAGTGCTCGCTCGGGACTTTGCTCTCGCGGCCAAGGCAAGAGGGCGTGCTTGCCCGCAGAACCGAGAACACGCTGTTGGGCAGAGCTGCAACTGACCGCTGGAGTTCAGCCTTCGCCGGACGGCAGAAGGCGAAGAACGAAGCCGCTTGCGAGCGGCGCAGTGCAGCGAAGAGCTCTACGAATTCGCCGCTAGCTCCACGGTCCTTCTCAGCTGCGAGTAGCAGCGCTCGCAGTACACAGAGCTTCGCAAGGCCCGAAGAGCCGGAGGGAAGTATCGCTCACGAAAATGTGCCAGGACAGAGACGTGTTCTACGTTGTCCCCTCTCGTCGTGCAGTTTGTGCCTCTGCTGCTTCTGCTGTTAGGAATCGCTCCTTGAAAGGCGAGCGAGAGCGTCCTTCCGGGTGCATTGCACTGAGTCGAGTGCTCGCTCGGGACTTTGCTCTCGGGGCCAAGGCAAGAGGGCGTGCTTGCCCGCAGAACCGAGAACACGCTGTTGGGCAGAGCTGCAACTGACCGCTGGAGTTCAGCTCTCGCCGGACGGCAGAAGGCGAAGAACGAAGCCGCTTGCGAGCGGCGCAGTGCAGCGAAGAGCTCTACGAATTCGCCGCTAGCTCCACGGTCCTTCTCAGCTGCGAGTAGCAGCGCTCGCAGTACACAGAGCTTCGCAAGGCCCGAAGAGCCGGAGGGAAGTATCGCTCACGAAAATGTGCCAGGACAGAGACGTGTTCTACGTTGTCCCCTCTCGTCGTGCAGTTTGTGCCTCTGCTGCTTCTGCTGTTAGGAATCGCTCCTTGAAAGGCGAGCGAGAGCGTCCTTCCGGGTGCATTGCACTGAGTCGAGTGCTCGCTCGGGACTTTGCTCTCGGGGCCAAGGCAAGAGGGCGTGCTTGCCCGCAGAACCGAGAACACGCTGTTGGGCAGAGCTGCAACTGACCGCTGGAGTTCAGCTCTCGCCGGACGGCAGAAGGCGAAGAACGAAGCCGCTTGCGAGCGGCGCAGTGCAGCGAAGAGCTCTCCGAATTCGCCGCTAGCTCCACGGTCCTTCTCAGCTGCGAGTAGCAGCGCTCGCAGTACACAGAGCTTCGCAAGGCCCGAAGAGCCGGAGGGAAGTATCGCACACGCAAATGTGCCAGGACAGAGACGTGTTCTACGTTGTCCCCTCTCGTCGTGCAGTTTGTGCCTCTGCTGCTTCTGCTGTTAGGAATCGCTCCTTGAAAGGCGAGCGAGAGCGTCCTTCCGGGTGCATTGCACTGAGTCGAGTGCTCGCTCGGGACTTTGCTCTCGGGGCCAAGGCAAGAGGGCGTGCTTGCCCGCAGAACCGAGAACACGCTGTTGGGCAGAGCTGCAACTGACCGCTGGAGTTCAGCTCTCGCCGGACGGCAGAAGGCGAAGAACGAAGCCGCTTGCGAGCGGCGCAGTGCAGCGAAGAGCTCTCCGAATTCGCCGCTAGCTCCACGGTCCTTCTCAGCTGCGAGTAGCAGCGCTCGCAGTACACAGAGCTTCGCAAGGCCCGAAGACCCGGAGGGAAGTATCGCACACGAAAATGTGCCAGGACAGAGACGTGTTCTACGTTGTCCCTTCTCGTCATGCAGTTTGTGCCTCTGCTGCTTCTGCTGTTAGGAATCGCTCCTTGAAAGGCGAGCGAGAGCGTCCTTCCGGGTGCATTGCACTGAGTCGAGTGCTCGCTCGGGACTTTGCTCTCGGGGCCAAGGCAAGAGGGCGTGCTTGCCCGCAGAACCGAGAACACGCTGTTGGGCAGAGCTGCAACTGACCGCTGGAGTTCAGCTCTCGCCGGACGGCAGAAGGCGAAGAACGAAGGCGCTTGCGAGCGGCGCAGTGCAGCGAAGAGCTCTCCGAATTCGCCGCTAGCTCCACGGTCCTTCTCAGCTGCGAGTAGCAGCGCTCGCAGTACACAGAGCTTCGCAAGAACCGAAGACCCGGAGGGAAGTATCGCACACGAAAATGTGCCAGGACAGAGACGTGTTCTACGTTGTCCCCTCTCGTCGTGCAGTTTGTGCCTCTGCTGCTTCTGCTGTTAGGAATCGCTCCTTGAAAGGCGAGCGAGAGCGTCCTTCCGGGTGCATTGCACTGAGTCGAGAGCTCGCTCGGGACTTTGCTCTCGGGGCCAAGGCAAGAGGGCGTGCTTGCCCGCAGAACCGAGAACACGCTGTTGGGCAGAGCTGCAACTGACCGCTGGAGTTCAGCTCTCGCCGGACGGCAGAAGGCGAAGAACGAAGGCGCTTGCGAGCGGCGCAGTGCAGCGAAGAGCTCTCCGAATTCGCCGCTAGCTCCACGGTCCTTCTCAGCTGCGAGTAGCAGCGCTCGCATTACACAGAGCTTCGCAAGGCCCGAAGAGCCGGAGGGAAGTATCGCACACGCAAATGTGCCAGGACAGAGACGTGTTCTAACGTTGTCCCCTCTCGTCGTGCAGTTGTGCCTCTGCTGCTTCTGCTGTTAGGAATCGCTCCTTGAAAGGCGAGCGAGAGCGTCCTTCGGGTGCATTGCACTGAGTCGAGTGCTCGCTCGGGACTTTGCTCTCGGGGCCAAGGCAAGAGGCGTGCTTGCCCGCAGAACCGAGAACACGCTGTTGGGCAGAAGCTGCAACTGACCCGCTGGAGTTCAGCTCTCGCCGGACGGCAGAAGGCGAAGAACGAAGCCGCTTGCGAGCGGCGCAGTGCAGCGAAGAGCTCTCCGAATTCGCCGCTAGCTCCACGGTCCTTCTCAGCTGCGAGTAGCAGCGCTCGCAGTACACAGAGCTTCGCAAGGCCCGAAGAGCCGGAGGGAAGTATCGCACACGAAAATGTGCCAGGACAGAGGACGTGTTCTACTTTGTCCCCTCTCGTCGTGCAGTTTGTGCCTCTGCTGCTTCTGCTGTTAGGAATCGCTCCTTGAAAGGCGAGCGAGAGCGTCCTTCCGGGTGCATTGCACTGAGTCGAGTGCTCGCTCGGACTTTGCTCTCGGGGCCAAGGCAAGAGGGCGTGCTTGCCCGCAGAACCGAGAACACGCTGTTGGGCAGAGCTGCAACTGACCGCTGGAGTTCAGCTCTCGCCGGACGGCAGAAGGCGAAGAACGAAGCCGCTTGCGAGCGGCGCAGTGCAGCGAAGAGCTCTACGAATTCGCCGCTAGCTCCACGGTCCTTCTCAGCTGCGAGTAGCAGCGCTCGCAGTACACAGAGCTTCGCAAGGCCCGAAGACCCGGAGGGAAGTATCGCTCACAGAAATGTGCCAGGACAGAGACGTGTTCTACGTTGTCCCTCTCGTCGTGCAGTTTGTGCCTCTGCTGCTTCTGCTGTTAGGAATCGCTCCTTGAAAGGCGAGCGAGAGCGTCCTTCCGGGTGCATTGCACTGAGTCGAGTGCTCGCTCGGGACTTTGCTCTCGGGGCCAAGGCAAGAGGGCGTGCTTGCCCGCAGAACCGAGACACGCTGTTGGGCAGAGCTGCAACTGACCGCTGGAGTTCAGCTCTCGCCGGACGGCAGAAGGCGAAGAACGAAGCCGCTTGCGAGCGGCGCAGTGCAGCGAAGAGCTCTCCGAATTCGCCGCTAGCTCCACGGTCCTTCTCAGCTGCGAGTAGCAGCGCTCGCAGTACACAGAGCTTCGCAAGGCCCGAAGAGCCGGAGGGAAGTAT
The DNA here is from genome assembly GCF_052056855.1 of Sturnus vulgaris. Classification (NCBI taxonomy): domain Eukaryota; kingdom Metazoa; phylum Chordata; class Aves; order Passeriformes; family Sturnidae; genus Sturnus; species Sturnus vulgaris. The sequence continues at coordinate 77,048 of NW_028276593.1, forward strand.
CGCACACAGCAAATGTGCCAGGACAGTGACGTGTTTCTACGGTGTCCCCTTCTCGTCGTGCAGTTTGTGCCTCTGCTGCTTCTGCTGTTAGGAATCGCTCCTTGAAAGGCGAGCGAGAGCGTCCTTCCGGGTGCATTGCACTGAGTCGAGTGCTCGCTCGGGACTTTGCTCTCGGGCCAAGGCAAGAGGGCGTGCTTGCCCGCAGAACCGAGAACACGCTGTTGGGCAGAGCTGCAACTGACCGCTGGAGTTCAGCTCTCGCCGGACGGCAGAAGGCGAAGAACGAAGCCGCTTGCGAGCGGCGCAGTGCAGCGAAGAGCTCTCCGAATTCGCCGCTAGCTCCACGGTCCTTCTCAGCTGCGAGTAGCAGCGCTCGCAGTACACAGAGCTTCGCAAGGCCCGAAGAGCCGGAGGGAAGTATCGCACACGCAAATGTGCCAGGACAGTGACGTGTTCTACGGTGTCCCCTCTCGTCGTGCAGTTTGTGCCTCTGCTGCTTCTGCTGTTAGGAATCGCTCCTTGAAAGGCGAGCGAGAGCGTCCTTCCGGGTGCATTGCACTGAGTCGAGTGCTCGCTCGGACTTTGCTCTCGGGGCCAAGGCAAGAGGGCGTGCTTGCCCGCAGAACCGAGAACACGCTGTTGGGCAGAGCTGCAACTGACCGCTGGAGTTCAGCTCTCGCCGGACGGCAGAAGGCGAAGAACGAAGCCGCTTGCGAGCGGCGCAGTGCAGCGAAGAGCTCTACGAATTCGCCGCTAGCTCCACGGTCCTTCTCAGCTGCGAGTAGCAGCGCTCGCAGTACACAGAGCTTCGCAAGGCCCGAAGAGCCGGAGGGAAGTATCGCTCACGAAAATGTGCCAGGACAGAGACGTGTTCTACGTTGTCCCCTCTCGTCGTGCAGTTTGTGCCTCTGCTGCTTCTGCTGTTAGGAATCGCTCCTTGAAAGGCGAGCGAGAGCGTCCTTCCGGGTGCATTGCACTGAGTCGAGTGCTCGCTCGGGACTTTGCTCTCGGGGCCAAGGCAAGAGGGCGTGCTTGCCCGCAGAACCGAGAACACGCTGTTGGGCAGAGCTGCAACTGACCGCTGGAGTTCAGCTCTCGCCGGACGGCAGAAGGCGAAGAACGAAGCCGCTTGCGAGCGGCGCAGTGCAGCGAAGAGCTCTCCGAATTCGCCGCTAGCTCCACGGTCCTTCTCAGCTGCGAGTAGCAGCGCTCGCAGTACACAGAGCTTCGCAAGGCCCGAAGAGCCGGAGGGAAGTATCGCACACGCAAATGTGCCAGGACAGAGACGTGTTCTACGTTGTCCCCTCTCGTCGTGCAGTTTGTGCCTCTGCTGCTTCTGCTGTTAGGAATCGCTCCTTGAAAGGCGAGCGAGAGCGTCCTTCCGGGTGCATTGCACTGAGTCGAGTGCTCGCTCGGGACTTTGCTCTCGGGGCCAAGGCAAGAGGGCGTGCTTGCCCGCAGAACCGAGAACACGCTGTTGGGCAGAGCTGCAACTGACCGCTGGAGTTCAGCTCTCGCCGGACGGCAGAAGGCGAAGAACGAAGCCGCTTGCGAGCGGCGCAGTGCAGCGAAGAGCTCTCCGAATTCGCCGCTAGCTCCACGGTCCTTCTCAGCTGCGAGTAGCAGCGCTCGCAGTACACAGAGCTTCGCAAGGCCCGAAGAGCCGGAGGGAAGTATCGCACACGAAAATGTGCCAGGACAGAGACGTGTTCTACGTTGTCCCTTCTCGTCATGCAGTTTGTGCCTCTGCTGCTTCTGCTGTTAGGAATCGCTCCTTGAAAGGCGAGCGAGAGCGTCCTTCCGGGTGCATTGCACTGAGTCGAGTGCTCGCTCGGGACTTTGCTCTCGGGGCCAAGGCAAGAGGGCGTGCTTGCCCGCAGAACCGAGAACACGCTGTTGGGCAGAGCTGCAACTGACCGCTGGAGTTCAGCTCTCGCCGGACGGCAGAAGGCGAAGAACGAAGCCGCTTGCGAGCGGCGCAGTGCAGCGAAGAGCTCTCCGAATTCGCCGCTAGCTCCACGGTCCTTCTCAGCTGCGAGTAGCAGCGCTCGCAGTACACAGAGCTTCGCAAGGCCCGAAGAGCCGGAGGGAAGTATCGCACACGCAAATGTGCCAGGACAGAGACGTGTTCTACGTTGTCCCCTCTCGTCGTGCAGTTTGTGCCTCTGCTGCTTCTGCTGTTAGGAATCGCTCCTTGAAAGGCGAGCGAGAGCGTCCTTCCGGGTGCATTGCACTGAGTCGAGTGCTCGCTCGGGACTTTGCTCTCGGGGCCAAGGCAAGAGGGCGTGCTTGCCCGCAGAACCGAGAACACGCTGTTGGGCAGAGCTGCAACTGACCGCTGGAGTTCAGCTCTCGCCGGACGGCAGAAGGCGAAGAACGAAGCCGCTTGCGAGCGGCGCAGTGCAGCGAAGAGCTCTCCGAATTCGCCGCTAGCTCCACGGTCCTTCTCAGCTGCGAGTAGCAGCGCTCGCAGTACACAGAGCTTCGCAAGGCCCGAAGACCCGGAGGGAAGTATCGCACACGAAAATGTGCCAGGACAGAGACGTGTTCTACGTTGTCCCTTCTCGTCGTGCAGTTTGTGCCTCTGCTGCTTCTGCTGTTAGGAATCGCTCCTTGAAAGGCGAGCGAGAGCGTCCTTCCGGGTGCATTGCACTGAGTCGAGTGCTCGCTCGGGACTTTGCTCTCGGGGCCAAGGCAAGAGGGCGTGCTTGCCCGCAGAACCGAGAACACGCTGTTGGGCAGAGCTGCAACTGACCGCTGGAGTTCAGCTCTCGCCGGACGGCAGAAGGCGAAGAACGAAGGCGCTTGCGAGCGGCGCAGTGCAGCGAAGAGCTCTCCGAATTCGCCGCTAGCTCCACGGTCCTTCTCAGCTGCGAGTAGCAGCGCTCGCAGTACACAGAGCTTCGCAAGAACCGAAGACCCGGAGGGAAGTATCGCACACGAAAATGTGCCAGGACAGAGACGTGTTCTACGTTGTCCCCTCTCGTCGTGCAGTTTGTGCCTCTGCTGCTTCTGCTGTTAGGAATCGCTCCTTGAAAGGCGAGCGAGAGCGTCCTTCCGGGTGCATTGCACTGAGTCGAGAGCTCGCTCGGGACTTTGCTCTCGGGGCCAAGGCAAGAGGGCGTGCTTGCCCGCAGAACCGAGAACACGCTGTTGGGCAGAGCTGCAACTGACCGCTGGAGTTCAGCTCTCGCCGGACGGCAGAAGGCGAAGAACGAAGGCGCTTGCGAGCGGCGCAGTGCAGCGAAGAGCTCTCCGAATTCGCCGCTAGCTCCACGGTCCTTCTCAGCTGCGAGTAGCAGCGCTCGCAGTACACAGAGCTTCGCAAGGCCCGAAGAGCCGGAGGGAAGTATCGCACACGCAAATGTGCCAGGACAGAGACGTGTTCTACGTTGTCCCCTCTCGTCGTGCAGTTTGTGCCTCTGCTGCTTCTGCTGTTAGGAATCGCTCCTTGAAAGGCGAGCGAGAGCGTCCTTCCGGGTGCATTGCACTGAGTCGAGTGCTCGCTCGGGACTTTGCTCTCGCGGCCAAGGCAAGAGGGCGTGCTTGCCCGCAGAACCGAGAACACGCTGTTGGGCAGAGCTGCAACTGACCGCTGGAGTTCAGCCTTCGCCGGACGGCAGAAGGCGAAGAACGAAGCCGCTTGCGAGCGGCGCAGTGCAGCGAAGAGCTCTACGAATTCGCCGCTAGCTCCACGGTCCTTCTCAGCTGCGAGTAGCAGCGCTCGCAGTACACAGAGCTTCGCAAGGCCCGAAGAGCCGGAGGGAAGTATCGCTCACGAAAATGTGCCAGGACAGAGACGTGTTCTACGTTGTCCCCTCTCGTCGTGCAGTTTGTGCCTCTGCTGCTTCTGCTGTTAGGAATCGCTCCTTGAAAGGCGAGCGAGAGCGTCCTTCCGGGTGCATTGCACTGAGTCGAGTGCTCGCTCGGGACTTTGCTCTCGGGGCCAAGGCAAGAGGGCGTGCTTGCCCGCAGAACCGAGAACACGCTGTTGGGCAGAGCTGCAACTGACCGCTGGAGTTCAGCTCTCGCCGGACGGCAGAAGGCGAAGAACGAAGCCGCTTGCGAGCGGCGCAGTGCAGCGAAGAGCTCTCCGAATTCGCCGCTAGCTCCACGGTCCTTCTCAGCTGCGAGTAGCAGCGCTCGCAGTACACAGAGCTTCGCAAGGCCCGAAGAGCCGGAGGGAAGTATCGCACACGCAAATGTGCCAGGACAGAGACGTGTTCTACGTTGTCCCCTCTCGTCGTGCAGTTTGTGCCTCTGCTGCTTCTGCTGTTAGGAATCGCTCCTTGAAAGGCGAGCGAGAGCGTCCTTCCGGGTGCATTGCACTGAGTCGAGTGCTCGCTCGGGACTTTGCTCTCGGGGCCAAGGCAAGAGGGCGTGCTTGCCCGCAGAACCGAGAACACGCTGTTGGGCAGAGCTGCAACTGACCGCTGGAGTTCAGCTCTCGCCGGACGGCAGAAGGCGAAGAACGAAGCCGCTTGCGAGCGGCGCAGTGCAGCGAAGAGCTCTACGAATTCGCCGCTAGCTCCACGGTCCTTCTCAGCTGCGAGTAGCAGCGCTCGCAGTACACAGAGCTTCGCAAGGCCCGAAGAGCCGGAGGGAAGTATCGCTCACGAAAATGTGCCAGGACAGAGACGTGTTCTACGTTGTCCCCTCTCGTCGTGCAGTTTGTGCCTCTGCTGCTTCTGCTGTTAGGAATCGCTCCTTGAAAGGCGAGCGAGAGCGTCCTTCCGGGTGCATTGCACTGAGTCGAGTGCTCGCTCGGGACTTTGCTCTCGGGGCCAAGGCAAGAGGGCGTGCTTGCCCGCAGAACCGAGAACACGCTGTTGGGCAGAGCTGCAACTGACCGCTGGAGTTCAGCTCTCGCCGGACGGCAGAAGGCGAAGAACGAAGCCGCTTGCGAGCGGCGCAGTGCAGCGAAGAGCTCTCCGAATTCGCCGCTAGCTCCACGGTCCTTCTCAGCTGCGAGTAGCAGCGCTCGCAGTACACAGAGCTTCGCAAGGCCCGAAGAGCCGGAGGGAAGTATCGCACACGCAAATGTGCCAGGACAGAGACGTGTTCTACGTTGTCCCCTCTCGTCGTGCAGTTTGTGCCTCTGCTGCTTCTGCTGTTAGGAATCGCTCCTTGAAAGGCGAGCGAGAGCGTCCTTCCGGGTGCATTGCACTGAGTCGAGTGCTCGCTCGGGACTTTGCTCTCGGGGCCAAGGCAAGAGGGCGTGCTTGCCCGCAGAACCGAGAACACGCTGTTGGGCAGAGCTGCAACTGACCGCTGGAGTTCAGCTCTCGCCGGACGGCAGAAGGCGAAGAACGAAGCCGCTTGCGAGCGGCGCAGTGCAGCGAAGAGCTCTCCGAATTCGCCGCTAGCTCCACGGTCCTTCTCAGCTGCGAGTAGCAGCGCTCGCAGTACACAGAGCTTCGCAAGGCCCGAAGACCCGGAGGGAAGTATCGCTCACGAAAATGTGCCAGGACAGAGACGTGTTCTACGTTGTCCCCTCTCGTCGTGCAGTTTGTGCCTCTGCTGCTTCTGCTGTTAGGAATCGCTCCTTGAAAGGCGAGCGAGAGCGTCCTTCCGGGTGCATTGCACTGAGTCGAGTGCTCGCTCGGGACTTTGCTCTCGGGGCCAAGGCAAGAGGGCGTGCTTGCCCGCAGAACCGAGAACACGCTGTTGGGCAGAGCTGCAACTGACCGCTGGAGTTCAGCTCTCGCCGGACGGCAGAAGGCGAAGAACGAAGCCGCTTGCGAGCGGCGCAGTGCAGCGAAGAGCTCTACGAATTCGCCGCTAGCTCCACGGTCCTTCTCAGCTGCGAGTAGCAGCGCTCGCAGTACACAGAGCTTCGCAAGGCCCGAAGAGCCGGAGGGAAGTATCGCACACGAAAATGTGCCAGGACAGAGACGCGTTCTACGTTGTCCCCTCTCGTCGTGCAGTTTGTGCCTCTGCTGCTTCTGCTGTTAGGAATCGCTCCTTGAAAGGCGAGCGAGAGCGTCCTTCCGGGTGCATTGCACTGAGTCGAGAGCTCGCTCGGGACTTTGCTCTCGGGGCCAAGGCAAGAGGGCGTGCTTGCCCGCAGAACCGAGAACACGCTGTTGGGCAGAGCTGCAACTGACCGCTGGAGTTCAGCTCTCGCCGGACGGCAGAAGGCGAAGAACGAAGGCGCTTGCGAGCGGCGCAGTGCAGCGAAGAGCTCTCCGAATTCGCCGCTAGCTCCACGGTCCTTCTCAGCTGCGAGTAGCAGCGCTCGCAGTACACAGAGCTTCGCAAGGCCCGAAGAGCCGGAGGGAAGTATCGCACACGCAAATGTGCCAGGACAGAGACGTGTTCTACGTTGTCCCCTCTCGTCGTGCAGTTTGTGCCTCTGCTGCTTCTGCTGTTAGGAATCGCTCCTTGAAAGGCGAGCGAGAGCGTCCTTCCGGGTGCATTGCACTGAGTCGAGTGCTCGCTCGGGACTTTGCTCTCGCGGCCAAGGCAAGAGGGCGTGCTTGCCCGCAGAACCGAGAACACGCTGTTGGGCAGAGCTGCAACTGACCGCTGGAGTTCAGCCTTCGCCGGACGGCAGAAGGCGAAGAACGAAGCCGCTTGCGAGCGGCGCAGTGCAGCGAAGAGCTCTACGAATTCGCCGCTAGCTCCACGGTCCTTCTCAGCTGCGAGTAGCAGCGCTCGCAGTACACAGAGCTTCGCAAGGCCCGAAGAGCCGGAGGGAAGTATCGCTCACGAAAATGTGCCAGGACAGAGACGTGTTCTACGTTGTCCCCTCTCGTCGTGCAGTTTGTGCCTCTGCTGCTTCTGCTGTTAGGAATCGCTCCTTGAAAGGCGAGCGAGAGCGTCCTTCCGGGTGCATTGCACTGAGTCGAGTGCTCGCTCGGGACTTTGCTCTCGGGGCCAAGGCAAGAGGGCGTGCTTGCCCGCAGAACCGAGAACACGCTGTTGGGCAGAGCTGCAACTGACCGCTGGAGTTCAGCTCTCGCCGGACGGCAGAAGGCGAAGAACGAAGCCGCTTGCGAGCGGCGCAGTGCAGCGAAGAGCTCTCCGAATTCGCCGCTAGCTCCACGGTCCTTCTCAGCTGCGAGTAGCAGCGCTCGCAGTACACAGAGCTTCGCAAGGCCCGAAGAGCCGGAGGGAAGTATCGCACACGCAAATGTGCCAGGACAGAGACGTGTTCTACGTTGTCCCCTCTCGTCGTGCAGTTTGTGCCTCTGCTGCTTCTGCTGTTAGGAATCGCTCCTTGAAAGGCGAGCGAGAGCGTCCTTCCGGGTGCATTGCACTGAGTCGAGTGCTCGCTCGGGACTTTGCTCTCGGGGCCAAGGCAAGAGGGCGTGCTTGCCCGCAGAACCGAGAACACGCTGTTGGGCAGAGCTGCAACTGACCGCTGGAGTTCAGCTCTCGCCGGACGGCAGAAGGCGAAGAACGAAGCCGCTTGCGAGCGGCGCAGTGCAGCGAAGAGCTCTACGAATTCGCCGCTAGCTCCACGGTCCTTCTCAGCTGCGAGTAGCAGCGCTCGCAGTACACAGAGCTTCGCAAGGCCCGAAGAGCCGGAGGGAAGTATCGCTCACGAAAATGTGCCAGGACAGAGACGTGTTCTACGTTGTCCCCTCTCGTCGTGCAGTTTGTGCCTCTGCTGCTTCTGCTGTTAGGAATCGCTCCTTGAAAGGCGAGCGAGAGCGTCCTTCCGGGTGCATTGCACTGAGTCGAGTGCTCGCTCGGGACTTTGCTCTCGGGGCCAAGGCAAGAGGGCGTGCTTGCCCGCAGAACCGAGAACACGCTGTTGGGCAGAGCTGCAACTGACCGCTGGAGTTCAGCTCTCGCCGGACGGCAGAAGGCGAAGAACGAAGCCGCTTGCGAGCGGCGCAGTGCAGCGAAGAGCTCTCCGAATTCGCCGCTAGCTCCACGGTCCTTCTCAGCTGCGAGTAGCAGCGCTCGCAGTACACAGAGCTTCGCAAGGCCCGAAGAGCCGGAGGGAAGTATCGCACACGCAAATGTGCCAGGACAGAGACGTGTTCTACGTTGTCCCCTCTCGTCGTGCAGTTTGTGCCTCTGCTGCTTCTGCTGTTAGGAATCGCTCCTTGAAAGGCGAGCGAGAGCGTCCTTCCGGGTGCATTGCACTGAGTCGAGTGCTCGCTCGGGACTTTGCTCTCGGGGCCAAGGCAAGAGGGCGTGCTTGCCCGCAGAACCGAGAACACGCTGTTGGGCAGAGCTGCAACTGACCGCTGGAGTTCAGCTCTCGCCGGACGGCAGAAGGCGAAGAACGAAGCCGCTTGCGAGCGGCGCAGTGCAGCGAAGAGCTCTACGAATTCGCCGCTAGCTCCACGGTCCTTCTCAGCTGCGAGTAGCAGCGCTCGCAGTACACAGAGCTTCGCAAGGCCCGAAGACCCGGAGGGAAGTATCGCACACGAAAATGTGCCAGGACAGAGACGTGTTCTACGTTGTCCCCTCTCGTCGTGCAGTTTGTGCCTCTGCTGCTTCTGCTGTTAGGAATCGCTCCTTGAAAGGCGAGCGAGAGCGTCCTTCCGGGTGCATTGCACTGAGTCGAGTGCTCGCTCGGGACTTTGCTCTCGGGGCCAAGGCAAGAGGGCGTGCTTGCCCGCAGAACCGAGAACACGCTGTTGGGCAGAGCTGCAACTGACCGCTGGAGTTCAGCTCTCGCCGGACGGCAGAAGGCGAAGAACGAAGCCGCTTGCGAGCGGCGCAGTGCAGCGAAGAGCTCTCCGAATTCGCCGCTAGCTCCACGGTCCTTCTCAGCTGCGAGTAGCAGCGCTCGCAGTACACAGAGCTTCGCAAGGCCCGAAGAGCCGGAGGGAAGTATCGCACACGCAAATGTGCCAGGACAGTGACGTGTTCTACGGTGTCCCCTCTCGTCGTGCAGTTTGTGCCTCTGCTGCTTCTGCTGTTAGGAATCGCTCCTTGAAAGGCGAGCGAGAGCGTCCTTCCGGGTGCATTGCACTGAGTCGAGTGCTCGCTCGGGACTTTGCTCTCGGGGCCAAGGCAAGAGGGCGTGCTTGCCCGCAGAACCGAGAACACGCTGTTGGGCAGAGCTGCAACTGACCGCTGGAGTTCAGCTCTCGCCGGACGGCAGAAGGCGAAGAACGAAGCCGCTTGCGAGCGGCGCAGTGCAGCGAAGAGCTCTCCGAATTCGCCGCTAGCTCCACGGTCCTTCTCAGCTGCGAGTAGCAGCGCTCGCAGTACACAGAGCTTCGCAAGGCCCGAAGAGCCGGAGGGAAGTATCGCACACGCAAATGTGCCAGGACAGTGACGTGTTCTACGGTGTCCCCTCTCGTCGTGCAGTTTGTGCCTCTGCTGCTTCTGCTGTTAGGAATCGCTCCTTGAAAGGCGAGCGAGAGCGTCCTTCCGGGTGCATTGCACTGAGTCGAGTGCTCGCTCGGGACTTTGCTCTCGGGGCCAAGGCAAGAGGGCGTGCTTGCCCGCAGAACCGAGAACACGCTGTTGGGCAGAGCTGCAACTGACCGCTGGAGTTCAGCTCTCGCCGGACGGCAGAAGGCGAAGAACGAAGCCGCTTGCGAGCGGCGCAGTGCAGCGAAGAGCTCTACGAATTCGCCGCTAGCTCCACGGTCCTTCTCAGCTGCGAGTAGCAGCGCTCGCAGTACACAGAGCTTCGCAAGGCCCGAAGAGCCGGAGGGAAGTATCGCACACGCAAATGTGCCAGGACAGAGACGTGTTCTACGTTGTCCCCTCTCGTCGTGCAGTTTGTGCCTCTGCTGCTTCTGCTGTTAGGAATCGCTCCTTGAAAGGCGAGCGAGAGCGTCCTTCCGGGTGCATTGCACTGAGTCGAGTGCTCGCTCGGGACTTTGCTCTCGGGGCCAAGGCAAGAGGGCGTGCTTGCCCGCAGAACCGAGAACACGCTGTTGGGCAGAGCTGCAACTGACCGCTGGAGTTCAGCCTTCGCCGGACGGCAGAAGGCGAAGAACGAAGGCGCTTGCGAGCGGCGCAGTGCAGCGAAGAGCTCTCCGAATTCGCCGCTAGCTCCACGGTCCTTCTCAGCTGCGAGTAGCAGCGCTCGCAGTACACAGAGCTTCGCAAGGCCCGAAGAGCCGGAGGGAAGTATCGCACACGCAAATGTGCCAGGACAGAGACGTGTTCTACGTTGTCCCCTCTCGTCGTGCAGTTTGTGCCTCTGCTGCTTCTGCTGTTAGGAATCGCTCCTTGAAAGGCGAGCGAGAGCGTCCTTCCGGGTGCATTGCACTGAGTCGAGTGCTCGCTCGGGACTTTGCTCTCGGGGCCAAGGCAAGAGGGCGTGCTTGCCCGCAGAACCGAGAACACGCTGTTGGGCAGAGCTGCAACTGACCGCTGGAGTTCAGCTCTCGCCGGACGGCAGAAGGCGAAGAACGAAGGCGCTTGCGAGCGGCGCAGTGCAGCGAAGAGCTCTCCGAATTCGCCGCTAGCTCCACGGTCCTTCTCAGCTGCGAGTAGCAGCGCTCGCAGTACACAGAGCTTCGCAAGGCCCGAAGAGCCGGAGGGAAGTATCGCACACGCAAATGTGCCAGGACAGAGACGTGTTCTACGTTGTCCCCTCTCGTCGTGCAGTTTGTGCCTCTGCTGCTTCTGCTGTTAGGAATCGCTCCTTGAAAGGCGAGCGAGAGCGTCCTTCCGGGTGCATTGCACTGAGTCGAGTGCTCGCTCGGGACTTTGCTCTCGCGGCCAAGGCAAGAGGGCGTGCTTGCCCGCAGAACCGAGAACACGCTGTTGGGCAGAGCTGCAACTGACCGCTGGAGTTCAGCTCTCGCCGGACGGCAGAAGGCGAAGAACGAAGGCGCTTGCGAGCGGCGCAGTGCAGCGAAGAGCTCTCCGAATTCGCCGCTAGCTCCACGGTCCTTCTCAGCTGCGAGTAGCAGCGCTCGCAGTACACAGAGCTTCGCAAGGCCCGAAGAGCCGGAGGGAAGTATCGCACACGCAAATGTGCCAGGACAGAGACGTGTTCTACGTTGTCCCCTCTCGTCGTGCAGTTTGTGCCTCTGCTGCTTCTGCTGTTAGGAATCGCTCCTTGAAAGGCGAGCGAGAGCGTCCTTCCGGGTGCATTGCACTGAGTCGAGTGCTCGCTCGGGACTTTGCTCTCGCGGCCAAGGCAAGAGGGCGTGCTTGCCCGCAGAACCGAGAACACGCTGTTGGGCAGAGCTGCAACTGACCGCTGGAGTTCAGCTCTCGCCGGACGGCAGAAGGCGAAGAACGAAGGCGCTTGCGAGCGGCGCAGTGCAGCGAAGAGCTCTCCGAATTCGCCGCTAGCTCCACGGTCCTTCTCAGCTGCGAGTAGCAGCGCTCGCAGTACACAGAGCTTCGCAAGGCCCGAAGAGCCGGAGGGAAGTATCGCTCACGAAAATGTGCCAGGACAGAGACGTGTTCTACGTTGTCCCCTCTCGTCGTGCAGTTTGTGCCTCTGCTGCTTCTGCTGTTAGGAATCGCTCCTTGAAAGGCGAGCGAGAGCGTCCTTCCGGGTGCATTGCACTGAGTCGAGTGCTCGCTCGGGACTTTGCTCTCGGGCCAAGGCAAGAGGGCGTGCTTGCCCGCAGAACCGAGAACACGCTGTTGGGCAGAGCTGCAACTGACCGCTGGAGTTCAGCTCTCGCCGGACGGCAGAAGGCGAAGAACGAAGCCGCTTGCGAGCGGCGCAGTGCAGCGAAGAGCTCTCCGAATTCGCCGCTAGCTCCACGGTCCTTCTCAGCTGCGAGTAGCAGCTCTCGCAGTACACAGAGCTTCGCAAGGCCCGAAGAGCCGGAGGGAAGTATCGCACACGCAAATGTGCCAGGACAGAGACGTGTTCTACGTTGTCCCCTCTCGTCGTGCAGTTTGTGCCTCTGCTGCTTCTGCTGTTAGGAATCGCTCCTGAAAGGCGAGCGAGAGCGTCCTTCCGGGTGCATTGCACTGAGTCGAGTGCTCGCTCGGGACTTTGCTCTCGGGGCCAAGGCAAGAGGGCGTGCTTGCCCGCAGAACCGAGAACACGCTGTTGGGCAGAGCTGCAACTGACCGCTGGAGTTCAGCTCTCGCCGGACGGCAGAAGGCGAAGAACGAAGCCGCTTGCGAGCGGCGCAGTGCAGCGAAGAGCTCTCCGAATTCGCCGCTAGCTCCACGGTCCTTCTCAGCTGCGAGTAGCAGCGCTCGCAGTACACAGAGCTTCGCAAGAACCGAAGACCCGGAGGGAAGTATCGCACACGAAAATGTGCCAGGACAGAGACGTGTTCTACGTTGTCCCTTCTCGTCGTGCAGTTTGTGCCTCTGCTGCCTTCTGCTGTTAGGAATCGCTCCTTGAAAGGCGAGCGAGAGCGTCCTTCCGGGTGCATTGCACTGAGTCGAGAGCTCGCTCGGGACTTTGCTCTCGGGGCCAAGGCAAGAGGGCGTGCTTGCCCGCAGAACCGAGAACACGCTGTTGGGCAGAGCTGCAACTGACCGCTGGAGTTCAGCTCTCGCCGGACGGCAGAAGGCGAAGAACGAAGGCGCTTGCGAGCGGCGCAGTGCAGCGAAGAGCTCTCCGAATTCGCCGCTAGCTCCACGGTCCTTCTCAGCTGCGAGTAGCAGCGCTCGCAGTACACAGAGCTTCGCAAGGCCCGAAGAGCCGGAGGGAAGTATCGCACACGCAAATGTGCCAGGACAGAGACGTGTTCTACGTTGTCCCCTCTCGTCGTGCAGTTTGTGCCTCTGCTGCTTCTGCTGTTAGGAATCGCTCCTTGAAAGGCGAGCGAGAGCGTCCTTCCGGGTGCATTGCACTGAGTCGAGTGCCTCGCTCGGGACTTTGCTCTCGGGGCCAAGGCAAGAGGGCGTGCTTGCCCGCAGAACCGAGAACACGCTGTTGGGCAGAGCTGCAACTGACCGCTGGAGTTCAGCTCTCGCCGGACGGCAGAAGGCGAAGAACGAAGGCGCTTGCGAGCGGCGCAGTGCAGCGAAGAGCTCTCCGAATTCGCCGCTAGCTCCACGGTCCTTCTCAGCTGCGAGTAGCAGCGCTCGCAGTACACAGAGCTTCGCAAGAACCGAAGACCCGGAGGGAAGTATCGCACACGAAAATGTGCCAGGACAGAGACGTGTTCTACGTTGTCCCCTCTCGTCGTGCAGTTTGTGCCTCTGCTGCTTCTGCTGTTAGGAATCGCTCCTTGAAAGGCGAGCGAGAGCGTCCTTCCGGGTGCATTGCACTGAGTCGAGAGCTCGCTCGGGACTTTGCTCTCGGGGCCAAGGCAAGAGGGCGTGCTTGCCCGCAGAACCGAGAACACGCTGTTGGGCAGAGCTGCAACTGACCGCTGGAGTTCAGCTCTCGCCGGACGGCAGAAGGCGAAGAACGAAGGCGCTTGCGAGCGGCGCAGTGCAGCGAAGAGCTCTCCGAATTCGCCGCTAGCTCCACGGTCCTTCTCAGCTGCGAGTAGCAGCGCTCGCAGTACACAGAGCTTCGCAAGGCCCGAAGAGCCGGAGGGAAGTATCGCACACGCAAATGTGCCAGGACAGAGACGTGTTCTACGTTGTCCCCTCTCGTCGTGCAGTTTGTGCCTCTGCTGCTTCTGCTGTTAGGAATCGCTCCTTGAAAGGCGAGCGAGAGCGTCCTTCCGGGTGCATTGCACTGAGTCGAGTGCTCGCTCGGGACTTTGCTCTCGCGGCCAAGGCAAGAGGGCGTGCTTGCCCGCAGAACCGAGAACACGCTGTTGGGCAGAGCTGCAACTGACCGCTGGAGTTCAGCCTTCGCCGGACGGCAGAAGGCGAAGAACGAAGCCGCTTGCGAGCGGCGCAGTGCAGCGAAGAGCTCTACGAATTCGCCGCTAGCTCCACGGTCCTTCTCAGCTGCGAGTAGCAGCGCTCGCAGTACACAGAGCTTCGCAAGGCCCGAAGAGCCGGAGGGAAGTATCGCTCACGAAAATGTGCCAGGACAGAGACGTGTTCTACGTTGTCCCCTCTCGTCGTGCAGTTTGTGCCTCTGCTGCTTCTGCTGTTAGGATCGCTCCTTGAAAGGCGAGCGAGAGCGTCCTTCCGGGTGCATTGCACTGAGTCGAGTGCTCGCTCGGGACTTTGCTCTCGGGGCCAAGGCAAGAGGGCGTGCTTGCCCGCAGAACCGAGAACACGCTGTTGGGCAGAGCTGCAACTGACCGCTGGAGTTCAGCTCTCGCCGGACGGCAGAAGGCGAAGAACGAAGCCGCTTGCGAGCGGCGCAGTGCAGCGAAGAGCTCTCCGAATTCGCCGCTAGCTCCACGGTCCTTCTCAGCTGCGAGTAGCAGCGCTCGCAGTACACAGAGCTTCGCAAGGCCCGAAGAGCCGGAGGGAAGTATCGCACACGCAAATGTGCCAGGACAGAGACGTGTTCTACGTTGTCCCCCTCTCGTCGTGCAGTTTGTGCCTCTGCTGCTTCTGCTGTTAGGAATCGCTCCTTGAAAGGCGAGCGAGAGCGTCCTTCCGGGTGCATTGCACTGAGTCGGAGTGCTCGCTCGGGACTTTGCTCTCGGGGCCAAGGCAAGAGGGCGTGCTTGCCCGCAGAACCGAGAACACGCTGTTGGGCAGAGCTGCAACTGACCGCTGGAGTTCAGCTCTCGCCCGGACGGCAGAAGGCGAAGAACGAAGCCGCTTGCGAGCGGCGCAGTGCAGCGAAGAGCTCTACGAATTCGCCGCAAGCTCCACGGTCCTTCTCAGCTGCGAGTAGCAGCGCTCGCAGTACACAGAGCTTCGCAAGGCCCGAAGAGCCGGAGGGAAGTATCGCTCACGAAAATGTGCCAGGACAGAGACGTGTTCTACGTTGTCCCCTCTCGGTCGTGCAGTTTGTGCCTCTGCTGCTTCTGCTGTTAGGAATCGCACCTTGAAAGGCGAGCGAGAGCGTCCTTCCGGGTGCATTGCACTGAGTCGAGTGCTCGCTCGGGACTTTGCTCTCGGGGCCAAGGCAAGAGGGCGTGCTTGCCCGCAGAACCGAGAACACGCTGTTGGGCAGAGCTGCAACTGACCGCTGGAGTTCAGCTCTCGCCGGACGGCAGAAGGCGAAGAACGAAGCCGCTTGCGAGCGGCGCAGTGCAGCGAAGAGCTCTCCGAATTCGCCGCTAGCTCCACGGTCCTTCTCAGCTGCGAGTAGCAGACAAGCTCGCAGTAACACAGAGCTTCGCAAGGCCCGAAGAGCCGGAGGAAGTATCGCACACGCAAATGTGCCAGGACAGAGACGTGTTCTACGTTGTCCA